>NC_056729.1:1415445967-1415708467 GCF_019279795.1 Protopterus annectens | reverse complement strand
AGTTGTGTGTTGTGTTTTATGATCTACTGAATTTTTTCGCTGTTGTGAGATTTCATTATTTATGTGTCGGCAAAACGGCATTCACTGTAGTGCTGACCTTTCACTGTTTTTGTAGGAAGGAAGGGATAACTTGCAGTCAAGAAGATTTACTTTGATTCATATTTTGTTGTTTTATCTTTAATTTTCACTACTGGTTGCTAGAATAGTATATGTTTTAGACAGACAAGCTCTAGCCATTCCAAGGGGCCTGGTCAGCTATAAATTCACACAGACTGCAGACAGGACAATCTAGAGCTTATCTAAACAATCATATCTTGGTTTGTGATTTATTGTTCTTTACTGTTAAAAAGTGCGACCGTGAGCGACAGTGAGCAGAAGCTACTGTGTGCATTCCCGTGCGACATAAAGGAATTGCAGCTTTTTTCTGATATTCAGAATTTGTACAGTCAAAACAGTTTTACTTTATTTTAGTATTTAGTTGTATATTGCTTGTGTGATTTTCTCATAGAAGTTGATTTAAATTGTCTTTGAATTCTGTGATTACTAGTTATGATTATTCTTTTCTTTTATAATTTCTTCATTTGTTTGAAGCTGAAAATGGATTCTTTAAATGAGTATGTCATTAATGATTTGCTAAAGCACAAGTATCTTGTACAGCATAATAAATGCTATGCATATTTAAAGGTAACACCTGATAACACTGGTGATATCTGTTCCTCATGTCAAAAGTAGGATGATTTCATTGCTTACCGTTATTAGAAGTAAATCTAGACTTGTGCAATTGGCATGGATATATGTGTGTGTGTGTATATATATATATATATATATATATATATATATATATATATATATATAGGGTCTATATTACGTGATCAAATGATTAGGTGATCTAACACCTAAACATCAACCACGTAATATTGAACTGCAAAATAGTGAACACTACCAGGAAACACTACCATCGGCCACAAAAAAAAAGTTAACTTTACAGCCAAACTAAGTGGGGAGCTTCACCCCCACACCCCCCCAACTAAATATATCAACTCTGAGATCGCTCCACAGTGGAGAAAATGGCAAAATCCAGCGAACAGCCAAGGGAAATCTTACCCCTGTTTTTTGCTTTCGATATTACGTGGTCGATGTTTAGGTGTTCAATCACCTAATCATTCGTTCACATAATATAGACCCTATATATATATATATATATATATATATATATATATATATATATATATATATTTATATATATATATATATATATATATATTTATATATATATATATATATATATATATATATACATATATATGTATATATATTTATGTATATATACATATATATATATATATATATATATATATATATATATATGGGTCTACTTCATATGACCTAATTTTCATATGACTGACATTCATTTGGCTGAGACCATATAACCTGCAATGCTAGATTTCAACTCACTAAATTGCAAACTATAGATATGCACACTTACAACACCAATTGCTAACACTTACCAGAACTTAAAAACAAATTATCTTCTTCTCTTTTGGCTGTTCCCGTTAGGGGTCACCACAGTGGATCATCTGTTTCCATTTCTTCCTGTCCTCTGCATATTGCTCTGTCACACCAACCGCCTGCATGTCCTCTCTCACCACGTCCATAAACTTTATCTTAGGCCTTCCTCTTTTCCTCTTACCTGACAGCTCCATCCGTAGCATCCTTTTCCCAATATACCCATCATCCCTCCTCAACACATGTCCAAACCAATGCAATCTTGCCTCTCTGACTTTGTCTTCAAACCATCCAACCTGAGCTGACCCTCTAATATACTGATTCCTAATCCTGTCCATCCTTGTCACACCCAGTGCAAATCTTAACATCTTTAACTCTGCCACTTTCAGCTTTGACTCCTGCCTTTTTGTCAATGCCACCGTCTCCAACCTATACAACATAGCTGGTCTCACTACCCTCTTGTAGACCTTCCCTTTCACTCTTACTGGTACCGTCTGTCACAAATCACTCCTGACACTCTTCTCCACCCATTCCACCCTGCCTGTACTCTCTTCTTCACCTCTCTTCCACACTCACCATTACTCTGAACTGTTGAGCCCAAGTACTTAAACTAATCCACCTTCGCCAACTCTGCTCCCTGCATCCTCACCATTCCTCTATCCTCCCTCTCATTCACACACACATTCTGTCTTAGTCCTGCTGACCTTCATTCCTCTCCTCTCTAGAGCATATCTCTACATCTCCAGGGTCTCCTGAACCTGGTCCCTACTCTCACTACAGATCACAATGTCATCTGCAAATATCATAGTCCATGGGGCCTCCTGTCTGATCTCGTCTGTCAACCTGTCCATCACCATTGCAAATAAGAAAGGGCTCAGAGCTGATCCTTGATGTAATCCCACCTCCACCTTAAACAGATCTGTCACTCCCACTGCAGACTTCACCACTGTCACACTACCCTCCTACATATCCTGTACCACTCTTACATACTTTTCTGCCACGCCTGACTTCCTCATACAATACCACAACTCCTCTCTAGGCACCCTATCATATGCTTTCTCCAAGTCCACAAAGACACAATGCAACTCCTTCTGACCTTCCCTATATTTCTCTATCAACAGTCTCAGAGCAAACATCACATCTGTAGTGCTCTTTCCCAGCATGAAACCATATTGCTGATAGCTAATCATCACCTCCCTTCTTAACCTAGCTTCCACTACTCTTTCCCATAACTTAAAAACTAATTATATACCCTCTTATCAGAAACCAGATATATAAAACCAAATTAGGTCCCTAACTATAGGATTGCACTACAGTGGGGATAAGGGCATATACCTTTTACTGACCTTACAGTAGTCTACACTCTGCCACTTCTGTGTTGAAATTTAGCATTATAAGGTGTCTATATATATGGGTCTACTGCTTTTAGTCAAAATACATTTGGTCGAAAATGATTTCAGGCAGCCCACTTCACCGAAAATGCATTTCACTGAAAACCCATTTGGTTGAATTCCATTTGGTTGAAAATGGAATATAGCCCCTGCCCCACTGCAGTGTGACCCTGGAGTGAGAATATAAAGTTAGGGGGGTATAGGGGGCACAGCCCCCCACATAATTACAGTGTATTTACTATTATATACTTGTGTATCTGTTACAAATACATTGAAACATATAACGTCAGTAAAAACTAGTTGCAAAATGTGTGAGGCTATGCCACCCACCCCCCCACACCCCCCCTAACTTTATATTCTCACTCCAGGGTCGCACTGCATTGGGGCAGGGGCTATGTTCTATTTCGACCAAATGAAATTCGACCAAATGTGCTTTCAGTCAAATGAGCTTTCAGTGAAGTGGGCTGCCTGAAATCATTTTTGAACAAATGTAATTCGACTAAAAGCAGTAGACCCATATATAACTTATTCCACACATTTTTTAAATGGTATATTTAATGAGGTTGTGAGAAAAGTCATGGACATTTTTCTCCCATTTTGGGATCAGTTGACAGGGGTAATGGTACTGTGAACCAAATTAGATCAGTGGCTCTTGACAAAAACAATGATTTTCCAAAAGCCTTAGTGTTGACTTAATATGCATTTTGATGGAATTTATAACATTATTAACAAAAAGGAGAAACGTTTTGGGGGTTGATCAAGAGCATCTTAGTAAAGTATGGGTTAAACCTATTAGTGTGTATAAGAAGGACACATGTTTTAAAAGTCTTGTGGAAAGGTAGGTCTTAAATAACCCTAAAGGTGGTATGGTCAAATGTGGTCACTGCTCCTAATGTAAGTATGTGTTAGAAATGTCAGAATTATTTATTCAGAATTTTGGTATTATTAGATTAACCCAGAGGTTTTGTTTTAGTAAAGGGATAGTTTATGTTGCAAAGTGCCAGTGTTGTGAAAGTTTTTATACTTGCAAAACTAAAAGGGCCTTTATGGATAGGATATACTAGCATATTTATGATATCCAGAAAGGGGACAAAAAGAACGCCTTATCTAAACATGTTAAAAACAAACCTCTTCATTATTTTAAGTTTATAGCTATTGACCAGGCTGATTTGAGCCCAAGGGGTGGGCCCACTGATTTATTTTTGGAATATAAGGAGTTAAAGTGGCAGTTAAGAGTCAATGCCACTGCATCCCAGTGACTTAATGAAATGACTTCCATTTGTAAAGTTGTGGCTTGGATGGTTTGTAAATTCAACCTTGTGTTTAATAATTCATGTGGTTTAGTGGCATAAAACGTTTTATTTCTTTTCATGTTTTTAATTAGGATTTGTTTTTTTAATTTAGTGATAATATTTGTCCACTCTAATATATTTTACTTTGTTAGTTTTTAACGTGAGCTAGCTAGCTTGCATAATCAAGCAACCAAATGAGGTCTTGGTTAATTGATTTATTGGTCTGGTTATGTGATTGTTTTTTTAAGTATTTATATAAGGAAGGTTGTGGAATAAGTTATTGTGAAGAAGTCCTTTTCTACCGTGGATGAAAGCTCTTAAGTTTTAAAATAAAATCAGAAGTTTCACCCACTGGTTCCATTCTTTCTTTTTGTTTTATAAGTTTGTGTCAGGTTTTTTCATTTATTTTAAATATATTATTGACTGGACTGGTGAGCTAAATAATGTTAAGCAAAGAGAAAACAGAACACATTTAGGAAATTATATGTCTATTGTCTGTAAATATCATTCAACCCCTATGAAACAAGACAATGCCTTTAACAACTTTGAATCCTCAGATTGCTGAATACTTGCATTCAGAATTCGAGAGTGTCTAGAAGGAAACAAAAAAAGAAGGAAAGGAAGAAGTTCATAGCAAATAACAAGGAAGAAAAAGAAACTGATAAATGTCTGTAAAGTAAAGAGAATACATACTCAAAAGAACTGTGACACACAGATTACAAGAAATGATAAAATATTTTGGGTTCCTATTGCGAAATCGATCATTAAGAATGCCGAATACCAGAATGCCGAAATTGGTAGTTCGAAAGGTGAGATTTCCCAGGGAAAGAATTTGGTTGGCCGTTTCTGAGGCTTCGGCATTTTCGGATCGGGTCAAGGTAAGTGTACGAATGGGTAGTGACGGACTTTAGGGTTAGGGCGCGATTCAGGTAAGTGTGCGATAGTGATGGACTTTAGGGTTAGGGCACGGGTCAGGTAAGTGTGCGGTAGTGACGGGCTGTAGGGTTAGGGCTGGGTTAAGGATAGTGCATAGATAGTGGTGTACGTTAGGTTTAGTGTAGGTTTTGAAGGTGTTTGGTGTGATTGTGTTATGTGTGTGTTTTTCCCTGGGAAAAAATTGCTGTTTTGAAGTTTCGATGTTATCCGAATTCGATCTTCCAAGTTCGAACTTATGGTGTTCGACATTTTGGAGGTTCGATTTAATGATATAGACCCAATATTTCTATCAGAAAATGTTCAGTCTACAGAAAAAGGTATCATTTTAACAAAACAGAAGATAGAAAAAAAAGGCAAGGGGGCAGGTGAAAAGGAAGAAATCAAAACTGAATGTGGAAGGAATGAAGAACATTACTGTAAGAAAAAAGAAAAGAAAGACAGTTGTTGACTACATGGCTCAGGCTGTGGATGTACAACGCCAGCTGGATGAGAATTATTTGCTTGCAAATTTAATACGCAATTAGGGATTAATAAGACTAATGGTGATGAAGATCATTCCTTTGTAGCAATTGATAGAGCAGATATTAATTGTTTTAGAAGTTGAAGATTCTTCAGCTCTGGTCAGAAAAAAATATTCTTGTAATTGGAGATTCAATAATATAGCTTGCACTGGTGTTAGGACATATTTTTCACAAATCACATATAGAAAGCAAAGTTAGGTCACAGTGAATGAAAAGATGTTTTAGGTAAATACCTATATGGAAAAAATGTCCTGTTTTAAGAAATGGAAATGTGTAGAGCACCTAAGCCTAGTTTTGGACACATGTTCAGACAGGATGGCTTGCATTTGTCAGGATTAGGGAAGAGAATTTTAGCAGCAAATATCATACAATATTTGACAAACACCAGGCTGGATTTTTGCCTTCTCGAAAATTTTACATTTCAGAGATAGAAACTTCAGATGCATCTCTGATGTTTGCTAATGCTAGGAGCATTAATAATAAAGATTTTTTATTGGAAAATTTGCTGCGTTCCCACAAGACTGATATTGTTATTGTTTGTGAAACATGGTTAAAGAACAATAACTGGAAACCAGTTCTGTCAGGGTATAAATGTTTTTACTGTAAGACATTCTAACAAAAAAATCAGGTGGGTAAAGATAGTTATGAGACCTGTGATTATTACATGTTCAGTGATAACACCAATACTATAGATTGTGTAACTGTGACAATAAAGACAACCTTGGAACATATAACAATTGTTGGAGTGTATAGATCATCAAAGTCAAGTGCTGATGACCTAGAGAAATTCATGCATTTCTTGTATGAAGCACAGGAGGGAAGAATAATATTAGCTGGGGATATAGATTTACCAGAAATGGACTGAAATAATCAACATTAGTAAGGAAATTGTTCACAATGTATTTTCATGAACAACAATTGCTTCAGATTATAAAAAAAAACTGCCAGGGAATGGAACATACTAGACATTGTTTGTGTTCTTAAAGAAATTGTTGTTACTTCAAGTTATGTTTTACCACCATTGATGTGCAGTGATAATGGGGTTATAAAGATTAAATTTTTACTAGATAATTTTGCCAAACTGAAATCTAAAACCAATGCACAAAAGATTAATTATAAATTGTATGGAAGCAACACAGTCACTATGTAAAACTGGTGTGATGTGTTCAGTGGAAAAACTGCAGATGGAATGTGAAAAGCTTTGCAAGAGAAATTGTTTGAGGGCAAGGAATCAAAAAATAGTTTAGCTTCAGGATCTAGACATACAACGTCAAAGGGATACACTTCCATAAGAACAAGGTTCCTGATTAAGGTGAGAGGCAAAAAATATAAGAAATGGAAGACAGGTCGAACTACAACTTTGAAAACTGAAATAAACAAGGCGGACAAACAAATTAAGGGTAGTGTGAGACAAGATCAAGAAAAAATTGAAGAAAATTTATATAAAGGTATTGTGCATGTAGGAAACCTTTTTATAGATATATACTGTAAGATGTGGAAGGAGTGAAGACATACAAATTGATAAACTGTGTGCAGATTCTAAAATGTATTCTTTGACACAACATATTATAGATATATGTACAAATCTTATGCAAAACAGTTTGGCTCCACAAAGGGAGTGATAAATTGTTCTATTGACATCCAAGTAACCTAGATACTGGAATCAAATTAGATTATACTGAAAAAGAAATGTGTAAACTGGATCCAAACAAAGCACAGGGACGAGATGGAATTAGTAATAATGACCTGATAATACTTCAGCAAGAACTTACAGCACCTTTATATTTATTATTCACTAGGTCATATAAATATAGGGAGATTCCTCAAGACTGGAGACATTAGCTTATTAAACCTGTCTTTAAGGGAAAAGGGAGTAGGACAAACCCGGAGTTATATAGACCCTTAAGTATACTTTCACGTTTAGAAAAACTGGAGAAGGTAATATTGAATAAGCTATGGCCCGAACTGGATAGGTTGGGACGTGAAACCATATATCAGCATGCATATGTTGAAAATAGATCTATTACCACCTGTAACATGATGCCCTATAAAAATATAATAACAGCTATAAATGAAAAAATTGTCCTGTGATGTAATTTATGAAGATTTAACTTTGGCATTTGACAGAGCCATGCACAAAATACTATTAATACATTAGAACAACTAGGTATCAATGTACTCTTGATAAGATGAATAGCTGTATGGCTTACAAATAGGACATGGCAAGTATCATTTAGATGCGCACCCCAGACACTACAATGGCTATCAACAGGCAAAACAATGCTCTTACTTAAGAATGAACCTGCAAGTTACCCTAAAAATTATAGACCAATAACTTGCCTTTCGACGATGTATAAACTGTACATGGGAATTGACGCTGACAGAGTTTATAGTCATTTAGAAGAAAACCCAATTATGGCAGTAGAACAAAAGATTAATTAAAGAAAGTCATATGGAACAAAGGATCATTTGTTGTTAAATAAAGTTATAGTGGAGAACTGTAAAAAAGGGAAGAATCTAAGTAGGGCATGGATTGACTACAAAAAAGCATTTGATAGTATCCCACATTCATGCATAAAAGAGTGCTTAATAATGTATAAGATACACCCTACACTGATTAAGTACATTACAGTAACCATGAAACAGTGGCAGACCACTTTGCAATTAAGCCATGATAAAGGGCAGATTATTATCCCAAGGATAAAAATTTAAATGGGGATATTACAGGGTGACTGTCACCATTGCTATTCTGCCTTGCCATTGATCCATTAAGCTGTTTACTTAACAGCTTAGGCCATGGCTACAATTTCACTGCTAGAAAACAACAAAGGTTAATGACTTCTCATTTTCTCTTTGTCAGTGATTTAAAACTGTATAGCTCATCAGATGAGGAACTGAAAGCACAGCTGCAAGTTGTCAAAATTTTTTCAGATGGTATAAGAATGTCATTTGGTCTTGATAAATGTGCAAAAGCAGCCTTTAAAGTAGGAAACCTGCAGCACCAGGAAAACATCAGTCTGGGACAAGAATGTGATATAAAAGAACTTGAGCAAGGAGGAGTGTATACATACTTGGGAATTGATGAAGGATCAGCAATAAAACATGAACAAATGCGAATAAAACTCAGGAAGGAATACTTTAGAAGACTTAAATTAATCCTGAGAACAGCATTGACATCTAGGAACAAGATCCAAGCTATAAATAAATTTTCTCTTCCTCTCCTAACGTACAGTTTTGGAGAGATTGACTGGCCCCAAAAAGTGTTGGATAGATTAGATATTATAACAAGAAGGATGCTTCATGCTCACCAAAAGATTTATAAAAATCAGTGTATACCAAGATTCTATATTCCCCGTTCCGAAGGAGGGATGGGCCTCCTTGAAATTGATTACATGTATCGATCTGCAATCGTGGGACTCCACACATATTTACTGACTTCACAAGATCTAAATGTAGTGAAAGTTTTGAAACATGAGAATAAATCTAAGATGACTTCTCTACTTAATTTAGCAGAAGCATATCAACGTCAAGCAGGAATGGAAATCAAACCAGAAGTAGATAAAAACCAGTCAGCAACTGAATGTGCCAAAAAACAAAACAAAGAATATAAGGTGAAAGACCAGATGAGAAGGCAAGAAATGTGGAAAAAACAGAAATATAGTTGCAAGTATAGAAAACTTCTTGAAGAGCCTCATGAACCTCATCAAGAACGAACGCAGGAATGGTTAAGGAGAGGTGAATTCACATCAAGAAATGAAAGGTTAATATTGGCAGCCCAAGATAGTGGGCTACATACACAGCGGTTTACAAAGTTCATTGAACATGTGAAAGAAACAGACAAATGTAGGTTTTGTAAAACTGAATTGTAAACAGTCACACACCTTATTGCTGGTTGCGACACACTAATGGCAGAAGGACTGTATACTGAAAGGCATAATAATGTGGCAAAACTGTTGCACTGAGGATTGTGCAAACATTGTGGTATTGAAGTGGCTGAAAAACACTGGAAACATGAGCCACAAAGCGTCATAGAAAATGATGAAGTTTATATCACATGGGATCACCCATTACCAACAGTTCAAAAGATAAATACTAGCAAACCGAATATAGTGATCCAAGAAAAGAAGACAAAAGTAGCACTGATCAGTGAAATCACCACACCCAGTGACTACAGTGTCTTGCATACAGAGAGACATAAAGTCATAAAATACCGGAATCTGCAGGCAGAAAAGAGAGCGATGTAGAGGAAAGATACCCAGACAGTCCCAATAATAATAGGAGCGATGGGTCTTATAAAAAAGAATTTACAATTATATTTAGATATGTTACCAATCCATGTAACCCCATATGAATTGCAGGAGTCATTACTGGGCACATTGCGGGTGCTGCGAAGAGCACTTTTGTTTGACATCAAAGACTGAAACAATACTAACTTCATGAACTTTAATTGTACTTTGACTTAGGAGTGGGGTCCATTCCTGTCATGGTATTAGAAACCTAAAAGGCTTGGAGAAATTAAAAAAAAGAGATGCAATTGGACAGGTGAAACTCTTGGTTACAATCAGTGTCTCCCACAGGGCTCTGTCCTAGGTCCTTACTTGTTTAGATTGTATCTTTCAGACCTAACTTTTTCATCTGAGGTGTTCTACAGTCTATATGCAGATGGCCTGAAATTGGGTAAACTGATTACATGTGTTACAGATAAGGCATGTCTTCAAAAGACCTTGACTAAATTGATCATTTGGGCACAGGAGAATAACATGCCAATAAATACATCAAAAACTAAGCATATGAGATTTGGGAGACATAAATTGAAAGGTAAATATTTAATATATCACACAGTGATTGAAACTGTAGACTCATTTAAGGACCTGGGTATATGGGTAGATCCAGCTTTGAGTTTTTGTAATCATATTAACCAATTGGTTAATGATAGTTATAAAACTGTAGGTTGTATAAAAAGATTTATAAAGTCTAGGAAAACAGAAGTAATGAAGTCATTGTCTGTTAGTTACATTTGACCTAAACCTGAGTTTGGAATAAGAATATGGAAACCCTATAAGAAAACAAGCATGAGTAAACTAGCTAGAGTACAGCAGAAATATACCAAGGGCATCCATGGATGTGAAAATTTAAGTTATTATGAAAGACTAAAATATCTGAACTTGTACACTGTCTCTTTTAGATATCTAAGAGGAGATCTTATTCAGGTATATAGGGCATTTAGAGGCAACTACCTCTGGGAATGTTTGGGGCTATAAAAAAGTAGTAGAGAATCATCAGACAACCTATGTATGTATCATGTTGATCAGGATCTAATGCAGGAATGGTTAAGGAGAGGTGAATTCAAACCAAAAGATGAAAGGTTAATAAAGGTGGCCCAAGATAGTGGGCTATGTACACGTTGGTTTGCAAAGTCCATTGAACATGTGGGAGAAACAGATATATGTAGGTTTTGTAGAACAGAACTGGAAACAATCACACACCTTGTTGTTGGTTGTGACATATTAATGCCAGAAGGACTGTATACTGAAAGGCACAATAATGTAGCAACACTGTTGCACTGGGGATTGTGCAAACATTCTGGTATTGAAGTGGCTGAAAAACACTGGAGACATGAACCACAAAGCATCATATAAAATGAAGTGTACATCCCATGGGATCACCCATTACCAACAGTTCAAATGATAGATGCGAGAAAACCAGATATAGTTCTCCGTGAAAAGAAGACAAAAGTAGCATTGATCACTGAAATTGCTACACCCAGTGACTACAGTGTCTTGCGTACAGAGAGACACAAAATCATAAAATATCAAGATTTGTAGGCAGAAATAAGAGCAATGTGGAAGAAAGATACCAAGACAGTTCCAATAGTAGTAGAAGAAAAAAGAACCTACAATCATATTTAGATATGTTACCAATACATGTAACTCTGTACAAACTGCAGAAAGAATCATTACTGGGCACATTGCCGGTGCTGCGAAGAGTACTTTTGTCTGACATCAAAGTCTGAAACAGTACAATTTCCTGAACTTTAATTGTACATTGACTTAGAAATGGGGTCCATTTCCGTCATGGTATTAGAAACTCAAAAGATTTGGAGAAATTAAAAAAGATTCTACAGGACTGAGAAGTGTACTAATTGGTTCTCTGAGAGAGCAGCTGATGCATGGAACAGACCAAATTATATTAAAACCAAGTGCTAGTTTAAATATTTTTAAGAACAGCCTGGACACTTATTATGGGAACAAGTGTTTTTCTATATTGGCAAGCTAGAAGGGCATTAATGCCTGTGCTTGAAATATTTGTATTTATGTATGTATGATTTAACCAGATATAGACTGACTTCTCTGATCTGTCTCTGAACACTGTAAAAGATAAATTCATACTATCTGTATCTAGTAACATATGATCTGATGACTTATCTAATTTCAAACTTTTATCGGGTGATAACCACCCATTTGGAATAGTCAATACCAATAAGCTACTAGACAACACAGTCAGCAGTTGTCTAAATGTGGCCAATATATCCAGAACATAATACCTAAAACAAATCAAAAATCTAATATATAGGACAAAATTATTTATGACAGCTCTGTTTAGAGGTGTAGTAGCCGAAGCATTCAGTTTTGTTCAGTAGGCTAGATGCCTCTAGTATCTTTACCAATCTTTGAACAACAACATATACAACAAAATTAAAACAAGCTTACAGCCATGTACCTAGGTTTGCAGTCAGCATTCTCTGCAGATCCTAGCATTGCATATCGTTAAGGAAAATAAAATGATCTAAATTAACTGTCAGCTTATATTAGTACAATTAAAAACAGCCAATTCTAACTACTATAAACTAGATAGTGTCCTTTCATTCAGTTCTTACTATGGAACAAAGTTCTCAAATACTACCAGAATGACCTCTTCTGAGGTGAAATCTCAATATGTATCCTTTACTGTGACATGTGAATGCAACCGTACTACCAGTGTTACATAGACCCTCACTTTGTATAGCCTGTTACTATATATCCCATAAGCTTCCTTCATGCACACCCAAAAAATCCTTATCTCTTCTCTGTAGTCCTTTGCAGTTTTAGGCACTTCTTATGAATTTTTCTTCTATTGTACATATATTTGACAAAACCAGAAGATATTACAATTGGATAGTAATATACAGACATGTGTTATTTCTTACTTATTTATTTACAGTTTATCGACTGGGTTAGAATTGGTGAGTACAGCCCATTTTCAGAGGAGAACCAGAAGAATGTACAGATTTAGACAAGTATAAGCACTAATAAACAGTAAGAGAAATCATTTGAGCAATATAAAGTTTAGGTTATATAAGGTATAGGACACTGTTCAATAACATGTAAAACAGAAATCCTATTGGTACATATAGTGCTGTAGGCAACTACAAATAATATGCATAAGAATAAAAAGTAATGGTATAGAAAATCTAAGCAAAAAATGACATTTTAGAAAACAACTAAACAGTTTCAAAATTTACCTTAATAAAAATATGCAACGTTCCCTGATTAAGAGTTGAGAATACTTGTAATGCAGGATGAGAACATTGGGTTATTTTTCAGGCTGTTCTAAAGTTTGAGTAGGCAAACTGAATAAAGTAGAACAGAAATAGTGTAGTATTACATAAGTAAAGTAGGTAGGCGAAAAGAGGGTAAAATGAGGGAGTGCTAGATGAAATGAAAGAAAATGTAGAACAAGTCGAAAGTGATGTTAGGAAGTTTGAAGAAAAACATCATTGTAGATTAAGACAAGAAAACAGTACTGATATTTAAAAGATAGAAGTTATATGTTTAGCAAGCTATGAGAGAAAGTGTAATAAAGATAATTAAGTAAGGAAAGGAGTTGTTATTATTATTTATGTACCACTTAATTGTTATTATAACAGATGGTGCATTCACTTGTGATTCAGTGATTGCAAGTTTAGGACATGATGACAGCATGATATAAGTGGGTCTAGAGATGGGTTTTAAGGTGTTGGTATTACTAATATGTGATGTGCCAATTATAATTCAGCCCTGTATAATATATATAACTGAATTAAATACACAATTATGAGTTTAGTAAAGTACAAAGCAGCATATGTTGCTTTTAGCTAGCAACAAAAGCACTGATGTCTTCAAGTTCATGTTGTAATTTAAAAAATAGCTAATTAGCTACATTAAAAGGTTATACAATAAATACACTGCTCATTTTGTGTCATATGACTATCACACTAACTTGTACAGATGCTTGTGTTAAAAATGTATCAACAGTGTTATTATAACTGATTAAAAGTTTATGTTTAAACAAAGAATCCTGGAAGGGAAAAGTAGCGTTTTTTAAAATTATTCTATAATTTTCAAGTACTGCAAAATAACTTAGCAAAGCTCTGAATGTGTATTGTACCAGAGTCAGGTGATCAAATGTGATGTCATTCTGTAACCAGGATGGAACTCACACAACAGGTTGTTTTGTTTTGTTTTCTTTGGAATCTTATATAAAAATCTATGACAGTTGTCACAGTTTGTTGAGTTCAGTGAGTTTTTAAGCTCATCGCCTTGCTTTGTGGAAGTAAGCCTCTCAGCATCAAATATTGTCTTGCTGTATTAATTAAGTTAGCTAGGGAGCAGTTATTATTTAGACAGTCAATAAATACAATGAGATCAGTTCAGTAGTATTTTTCTGCATCTGTTTGAATCTATCCAACTGTGTTATTTTTATTTCTCCCATGATTGAAACTCTGGTGTTTATTGTACTTAGATATTTAGTATTCTCATTTTTTTTGTTTTATTATTTATTATTAAATATTTTTTATACCTTTCATTGTGGCTGTTCATTTAGCGAATACTTTTAATGTCTTGAGAGGACTTGTGCTTATTTTAGTCATGCCTTGGCCACTCCAAAAATCCTGGCTGCTTTGGTTACACTCTATCTCTATCATTTATGTTAGAATTGATTTTACTTAGTATAATTGGATACCCTTGTAAGAGCCTGACAGTGGTTGCCTGGTGGGAGTGAGGGTACCTTCTAGTCTGGGCAGAAGGGGTACAGCTAGTAAATCTGTGCCAGCCTTTCCCAGAAGTGTGTGTGTGTGTGTGTGTGTGTGTGTGTGTGTGTGTGTGTGTGTGTGTGTGTGTGTGTGTGTGTGTGTGTGTCTGTGTCTATAAAAGTCAAATACCCAGGTGTGGGTGTGTCAGCTATTTGGAACTGGGACACAGTGCTCCAAAGTATGTCTTGTTTGGGATGTAGAAAGACAGACAGTCCAGTCCCAGGTTGGGAGTGTGTTTCCTGTGTGCTCTTGGGGGAAATTCTGCTTGATGCAGAGAGCTGCATATTAAAATACTGTATAAATCCATTCCTGTTTTTAGTGACTGTCTGTTATCAGTGGTGAGGATTGAGGTTCCTTGATTGCTGGCCCAGGTAAAGAGAGGTCATCACAAACAGTATTAACTGAAGGTGAGATTATTTAAGCACTTGCACTGGTCATCTATTTCAATTTCATTATTATTTGTTTGGAATGATTTAGGGTAGGCTTATTTGTGTTTGTTGCCAGAGTTCATAAGTTTTGTTTTTACAGGAATAATTTTGTACACACTTCTGTGTGACTTTGAGTTCTTTACTGTCACGGTTTTATACTTTTGTATAGAGAAAATTGGCAGGTACAAATATAAAAGAAAAAATGGAAGAACATTTCTAAGATTAGTTCTGAGAAGTTCACATTCTTTTAGTACAGATTCTAACATTTCTCTTACTTCATCTAATACTGATAGTAAAAACTGAAACTCTTTATAATTCCCCAAAGAAATGCTCTGATCTCAGTCTTGGTATGTCTGCTTCAAAATTTAACCCTTTAAAGTCAGGTGAAGTAGTTGGAAACATAATTTTTAATCAAGAGGTGATGTCTAATTTCAAGCAGCATATGCAAATTTAGGCTCATGTTTGTACAGTCATAATATTTTGTAGAATTATTATTCTAACCTTAACAAACCTGAAGCAGAAGCTTTGGAAATGCACCAATGTTATAATATCTGCAAAAGACAGAGCTATAGTGACATGGAATAAAAGTGTTTGTAGCAAAGAAGCACTGGTACACTTAGTTATCACACATTTTTAACAATTTACCTTTATATCCAATGTGATTTCAGAAGGAATTATAACAAAAGCAGTGCACAATGAATTACTTGCAAGGTGGGCCTGGAGATTGTACTTTTACATGATTAAGTTATAAAGCCATCTGTCCACCACCAGGATGCCCATTGTGTCCAAGTATGGGTATCTGACTTACCTTTTATCAGATTTCATTGAAATGTGTTTAAAGATGCTACTTTTTTGGTTAGAGCAACAGTTCAAGATACAGATATTCAGGTCCAGAGTTCAATGAATTTTTGGTGCAATTCTTAGAAATATCTCTTAGAAAAACATTTTTCATTTTAAGGGAGACTGTTATAGCCGGATACAGGGGATAACTATGGGTGAGTTTTGCCCCCTTATGACTTATTCATGGTTTCTGTGCAATATCCAAATTCTTTATAGTTCTGCAAATACTGTATTTTAGGGTCTATATTATGTGATCGAATGACTAGGTGATCGAACACCTAAACATCAACTACATAATAGCGAACTGCAAAATAGTGAACGCCGCTGGGAAATGTTACTGTTGGCCACAAACAATAACTTTACAGCCAAACTATGTTTGGGCTTTGCCCCCCACACCCCTCACAACCCCCCTAACTAAATATACCAACTTTGAGATCGCTCCACAGTGGAGAAAACGGCAAAATCCAGCGAACGGCCAAGAGAAATCTTTCCCTGCATTACAATGGCCGTTCGCTGTTTTTTGCTTTTGATATTACGTGGTCGATGTTTAGGTGTTCGTTCACCTAATCATTCGATCACATAATATAGACCCTGTATTTTATTATCTCATTGAGTTGTGGAGAATGTACCTATATGACTGCTGGTTGCTATGGATTAGTAATATTCATGATTCGTAGCCGTTTTTGGTTTACTTAATCAATGAGTATGGCATGCAGCTCACACTGAAGCTAAACCCTTCACCTTTAAGTCCCTGGATGTGAGTCTAATACAATTAATAAATACCCCTTTACAGTCAATAAACTATCATAAGTCCTTAAAACATTCCTGGCAGGCAGTAGTTGTCACCGCAGACATGTCACAAATAACATCCCCAAGACACTATTTTAAGGAGATAAAGAATTTCCAGCAACACATCATACTATGAAAATACAGCTGAAGTGTAAATGGGTTTTACTCTGGTAGAATGAAAACAGTCAAGAATCTAAGGTCTGAACTATTGAAATATAGAAATGATAAATGGAACAGGTGGCAGAAAGATGATTTACATATGGTGTTAATGTATGCCAACACTACCTTTCAAATTAAGGAAGTTATACAGAGATACTAGGGTATGTTGTATAATGACATATGTTTAAATGGGGTTCACTTCAAAATCCTGAAATCTCAAAATCCTGAATCTCAAAATCCCGAACTCAAAATCCTGAAAGCTCAAAATACTGAAAACTCATAATACTGAATCTCATAATACCGAAAAACATACAGGACACCAACACTGACTGTATTGCAGCTACACTACACTGCACATACACTACTATCTGTCCACTTACCTTAACCCAGACCCTAACCCTAAGTCACTATCGCAGACTCACCTCACCTGTGCCCTAACCCTAACTCACTTAACTTGCCATTAACCCCAAATTCTGTCACTATCACACACTCACCTCACCCGCGCCCTAACCCTAACTCACTTAACCCGCCCCTAACCCTAACATCCGTCACAATCGCACACTTACCTGACCTGCGCCGTAACCCGAACGTCCGCACAATCACACATCAGTGTTGGTGTCCTGTATGTTTTTCGGTATTATGAGATTCAGTATTATGAGCTTTCAGTATTATGAGCTTTCAGTATTTTGAGCTTTCAGGATTTTGAGTTCGGGATTTTGAGATTCAGGATTTTGAGCTTTCAGGATTTTGAAGTGAACCCGTTTAAATGTTATCTGAAAACTCTCAGCTCACAGAGCAGAGCCATGGATTACTGGTTTTAATATTATAAACTATACTACAGTGATCTCAACAATGTGGAAACTATAGTTATTGCATTTAAATTAACAGGACTAATAACGTTACCTTAAAGAATAACAGAAAAGTTTATTTGATAGCACCGATGGAGCGGTTTACATGGCACATTGTATGTGAGTAGTGCATTTTACATGGGCAAGGTATTTACCCCTTCAAAGAAACAGAAGTGTGATACATCTCAGCTATATTAGATTTAAGCATAAAAGAAGTGCACTGTAAACACACTTTGTACCATACAGATGCACGATTTCTGCTTGTGGATTTGGATAATGTTTTGGACATGGTTAGTAATAAGGCCAAGTTAAAAAAGAATTTTAGAGTTAAAAGTTGTGGATTATCATTTTAGGTGCACTTTTTCATCAGGTCTAAATGAAATGTTATGCAGTTTCACAATGTCATATATAAATACATTTGAATATTTAGAAATCTTTTGCTAGACCTGCATATGGAACAATACTATTTATTGATGAGCTAAGTAGTGCAGTTTATTATTTCAGTAGGAAATAAAGTGCATATTAGAATGTAATTACATCTAATAACCACCAGATGGCACTATCAGTTTCTTTCAGCATTTTGTAAAAGAGTATTGCAGTGTTAAGGATTCCTATTTATGATATTATTTCACCATCAGATGGTGGCAGCGTCAACTTGTTTCCCTGTATGGTCCTGCAACTTTTTTTTTTGAGAAAACATAGCTTCATTGTAAGTGAGTTCTTTATGGCTGCATTTTCTACGTCACTGGTTTCTACTAAGAGATAGTGGTTACACTGTTTTCTCTGTATGGCAGTAATATAAAGGGATATATTAAAAGCAGGGTACATCACAATGAAAATATATTACAGGTATTTGTGAGGCATAATGAAAAGCACTATAAGGTGAAACCACTAGTTTTGATAGGCAGCACCCTATTACTTTACTATGTTTTAAGCAATTTAATTCTATAAAGTGTACAGTAATGGGAATTATTGCAAAATACATGTCAAGGCTTATTGGACTGCAATGTATAAATGCAAATTTCCTGAATGTATTTTTTAATCATTTGATGACGTGTGCCCTTCCTTCAACTTATATATGTTTTGGTTTAGCCTAATGGTTTTTTACATACAATTCTGTTCAAAACACACCTGTCCTATCAATGTGATGCCTCACTAAAAGATTTACTAGATTTAATAGATTTATTTTTATTAGATATAAAAGATTTATTTTTTTTTCCCATTGCATGCCCCCAAGCAGATCATCAGCTGCCTAGCTGCACCATTCTACCTTGCATGTTCCTGACACTACTCCTCAGGACTGGAACCTCACCAGTGGAGGGTTGAAAGGGGAAGTGGAGTAAAGCAGCCTGATGTGTTACATAAACTGGTCCTGTACTGCAGGGGACTTTTTGGCATGCCTTAACTGGGTGGAACTAGTGATGTCAAGCACTTCAACATATGTAATGTATGTTAGACCCTACACCCCACTGGAATCTACTGCATGGTAATAGTATCATCCCCATCAACAGTGATGTGTCTTCATCAGTGGTAGAAACACCACCCTCCCTCCAAGAAATCTGCTACATGGTATTGGCATCATCCCCATTACCAGCGATGTGTCTTCATAAGTGGTAGAGACACCACACTCCCTCCCAGGAATCTGCTACATGGTATTGGCATCATCCCCATCACCAACTATGTGTAATCATCAGTGGTAGAAACACCACCACCCCCTGAAATCTACTGCGTGGTATTGGCATCATCCCCATCACCAGCAATGTGTCTTCATCAGTGGCAGAAACAATACCCCCCCTGGAATCTGCTACATGGTATTGGCATCATCCCCATCACTGGAGATGTGTCACCATCAGTGGTAGAAATACCACTCTCCTTTCCTCCTTCTCTCCCTCAGAGTGGGCAAGTTGGGAAATTTGTTCCTTCCCACCCTTTTCTCCCAGGCTTCCCCAGCACTCAAGCAGCTAGCTGATGTCAGGTTTTTTGGATCATAGTCATGGCTCCATCCCTCTGTGACATGGAGCTGGGGGCTTGTTAAAGGATGTTTTACACTACTGATTGGGCTTTTTACTGGCTGTTCTTGTCTGTGCACCTAGAAGGATTTTTAAATTGCTAAAGAGACTTGCAAAAAAAAAAAAAACTTTTGTGTGTTCCCCAACTTAGACCAGATAAACAGCTACTACCACTAGATGAATAATTCCAGTCCTCCTAATGTAAAAGCACAGTGAAGGAATGTCTGGAGTGAAATGCTACCACAATCAAACTTAAAGATATATGATGGGTACAGCAACATACTTTAAACAGTTTATAAAAAATATGATTATCCAATAAAAGTACTTCACTTTGTACAAATGAGCCAACAGCCACTCAATTGTCCAGAATTTATAAAGTCACTAAAAACAAGATGAGCTGATTACTAAGCCTTCCAGCCAATAAAGCTACATGCAGAAGTATCAATAAAACTCAAGTGATTCACCAACCTAAACAGACCAGGCTACCTCCCAGTGCACTAGATGGAAAAATCCACTGACCTCTTGACATAAAAACAAGTGCTTGCTAGAGTGTGAACTACACTACTTTATCCAACAGCTAGCTAGATAATGAATTCAGATCAGGTAAATCAGTGGAACAGACAATGAGAGACAAAAGCACTTTTTCAATATAAGCACAAGGAAATGTAAATAAATGGTTTAATGGTTAAGGTGTTTGACTCACAGACACAAGATACAGTGTTTGATTCTACATTTGTGAAAGCAATTGGCTAGCCTTAGAATGGTTTATTAAGAACACTATCTTGGTAATTAGCTATGAACTTATAATGATGTTGGAAGGTTGGCAAAATGGTTAAAGTGTTTACCTTGCAGAAAGAAGGTTTAGAGTTTTTCTCACATGAGATAATTGGATAGGCTTAAAATGGCCCACAAGGGCAGTTAGCCTAGTACTAATCTATCAACCTATGAAAACATTTAAAGATATCAAGAGCAGTGTAGAAAGGGTGAGTTATTAAGCCCAATTTACAGCAGTGATGAGCACTTAAACTCAACAAATTTAAAAAGCATACCAACAAATAGGAAAGTGGATGGGAAAACAAAACAGGGAATCACCAACAGGTTTAGTTTATGCAGGGTTGAAATCTTTAAGGCAAAGGCCCAGAATTTCACTGTGTGTTTAAGTATCACTCAAGAGACAGATTAATCAATGAAAAAACATGTAAATGGGAAGCCTTGATAATTTAAGCATCTCTCTCTCTCTCTCACATAGAACAAAAACACCAGGCCAAGCAGATTTCCTAAAACAAAAAACAAAATGGAGCAGGTAAAAAAGAAAGCAACTCTATCAGTCACAGAAAGAAATATAGGTTTACTTTTCTCACCCATCAGGGAATCACCAGCAGTGCTTTACTTTATAGAGGCTTGAAATCTTTTTAGAGAAAGGCCCAGAATTTCACTATGTATTAAGTGTCACTCAAGAGACAGTTTAAACAATGAAAAAACATGAACAATGTGCAGCCTAGATAATTTAAGTGCCTATCTCTCACATACAATATAAATACCAGGCCAACCAGGTTTCTGAAAATGGAAAGCAAAATGCAGGAAGTCAAACAGAAAGCAGCTGTACCAGTCAAAAAAAAAAAAAAAAAAAATATATATATATATATATATATATATATATATATATATATATATATATATAGGTTTACTTTCCTCAGCCAGCAGGGATCATCATCAGCATTTTTCAAAATATTTTCTGACAAGCACAAAAGTCCAGAATTTCACTGTGTATTTTAAATAGCACTCAAGAGATGATTTTTAACTGCCTAACTCTCTCATAGAACAAACATTCCAGGCCAAGCAGATTTCTTAAAACAGAATACAAAATGGAGTAGATAAAAAAAAACAGCTCTATCAGTCACAGATAAAAACAAAACAAAAAAAAAACATAGGTTTACTTTCCTTAGCAGGGAATCACCAGCAGTGCTTTAGTTTATGCAGCCTTGAAAATTTTTCAAAAGCCAGTCATTTTACTTTGCATTTAAGTATTACTCAAGAGACAATTTACCAGTGAAAAACATATGAAATGTGCAGCATATATAATTTAAGTGTCTATCTCTCAGATAGAACAGAAACACCAGGCCAAGCAGATTTCTTGAAACATAAAACAATATGGAGCAGTCAAAACAGACAACTCTATCAGTCACAGAAATAAGTATAGGTTTACTTTCTTCACCTAGCAGAGCATTACCAGCAGTGTTTTAATTTATTCAGGGTTGAAATATTTTCAGACAAAGGCTGAACATTTACTATGTATTTAAACAGCACTCAAGAGACAATTTAACTGATGAAAAAAAACATGTGAAATGTTCAGCCTATATAATTTAAGTGTCTATCTCTCACATAGGAAAAAAAAAAACACCAGGCCAAGTAGATTTCTTAAAACAGAAAACAAAATGGAGTATGTAAAATAGAAAGTAGCTCTATCAGTCGCAGGCAAAACATATATAGGTCTACTTCCCTCGCCCAGCTGGGAATCACCAGCAGTGGTTTGGTTTATGCAGCCTTGAAATCTTTTCAGACAAAGACAAAAGCTAAGATCAGTTTGTAATCAAATATTACTCAAGAGACAATTTAACCAATAAAAAATGTGAAATGTGCAGCATAGATAATTTAAGTGTGTATCTCTCACATAGAACATAGTTACCAGGCCAAGCAGATTTCTTAAAACATAGAAGCAAACAGAACAGGTCAAACAGAAAGCAACTCTACCAGTCACAGACAAAAATATAGATTTACTTTTCATAGCCAGCATACATCACCAGCAGGGTTTTAATTTATGCAGGCTTGAAATCTTTTCAGACAAAGACAAAGGCCCAGAATTTTGTTTGTCTTTAAGTAAAACAAAAGAGACAATTTAACCAATGAAAAACCATGTAAAATGTGCAGCATAGATAATTTAGTGGCTATCTCTCGCATAGAACAAAAACACCAGGCCAAGGAGATTTTTTTGTACAGGAAACAAAAAGGAGCAGGTAAAACAAAAAAACAACTCTATCAGTCACACACAAAAAAATATAGGTTTATTTTCATCACCAAGCAGGGAATCACCAACAGCGCTTTAGTTTATGCAGGGTTGAAATCTTTACTGAAAAAGACAAAAGCCGAGAATTTTAGTGTATTTAAGTATTATTCAAGAGAAAATTTAACCAGTGAAAAAAACGTGAAATGTACAGCATAGATAATTTAAATGTCTATCTCTCACATAGAACATAAACACCAGACCAAGCAGATTTATTAAAACAGAAAAGCAAATGGAGCAGGTCAAGCAGAAAGCAGCTCTACCAGTCACAGACAAAAAAAATACAGGTTTAGTTTCCTTAGCCAGCAAAGAATTACCAACAGTGTTTTAGTTTATGCAGGCTTGGAATATTTTCTGACAAAGACAAAGGCCCAGAATTTCCCTGTGTACTTAAGTAGCATTCAACAAACAATTTAACTAATGAAAAGACATGTGAAGTGTGCAGCCTAGAAAATTTAAGTGCCTGTATGTCTCACATAAAACAAAAACACCAGGCCAAGCAGTTGTTTTTAAAGGAAAACAAAATGCAGAAGGTAAAACAAAAAGCAGCTCTGTCAGTCACAGACAGAAAAACATATGTTTACTTTCCTCACCCAGCAGGGAATCAGCAGTGCTTTAGTTTAGCAGGCTTGAAATCCTTTCCGACAGCAGTCCAGGTTTTCACTGTGAATTTAAGTATCATTCAAGAGTCAATTTAACCAATGAAAATATATGTGAAATGTGCTGCCTAGATAATTTAAGTGTCTATCTCTCACATAGAACTAAAATACCAGGCCGAGCAGATATTTTACACAGGAAACAAAAAGGAACAGGTAAAACAGAATGCAAATCTGTCAGTCATACACAACAAATATTGGTTTAATTTCTTCACAAAGCAGGGAATCATCAACACTGCTTCAGTTTATACAGGCTTGATATCTTTTCAGACAAAGACAGAAGCTGAGTATTTCAGTGTTTTTAAGTACTAGTCAAGAGACAATTTAACCAATGAAAAATCATGTGAAGTGTGCAGCTGATAATATAAGTGTCTATCTCTCACATAGAACATAAACTTCAGTCCAAGCAATTTTCTTAAAACAGAAAGCAAAATGGAGCAGATAAAACAGGAAGCAGCTCTGTCAGTCACAGACAGAAAAACATATGTTTACGTTCCTCACCCAGCAGGGAATCATCAGTAGTGCTTTAGTTTAGCCGGCTTGGAATCCTTCCCGACAGAGGTCCGGGATTTCACTGTGAATTTAAGTATCATTCAAGAGTCAATTTAACTAATGAAAATATATGTGAAATGTGCAGCCTAGATAATTTAAGTGTCTATCTCTGACATAGAACAAAAATACCAGACTGAGCAGATTTTTTACACAGAAAACAAAAAGGAACAGGTAAAACAGAAAGCAACTCTGTCAGTCATAGACAAAAAAAATATTGGTTTACTTCCCTCATCAAGCAGGGAATCACCAACAGTGCTTTAGTTTATGCAGGCTTGAAATCTTTTCAGACAAAGACAGAAGCTGAGTATTTCATTGTATTTAAGTATCACTCAAGAGACAATTTAACCAATGAAAAATCATGTGAAGTGTGCAGCCTTGATAATTTAAGTGTCTATCTCTCACATAGAACATAAACTCCAGTCCAAGCAATTTTCGTAAAACAGAAAATAAAATCGAGCAGATAAAAGAGAAAGGAGATCTGTCAGTCACAGACAGACAAACGAGTTTACTTTCCTCAGCAGGGAATCACCAGCAGTGCTTTAATTTATGCAGGCTTGACATCTTTTCTGACAAAGACATAAGACAATAATTTCACTTTGAATGTAAGTATTACTCAAAAGATAATTTATCAATGAAAAAACATGTGAAATGTGCAGCATAGATAATATAAGTGTTTATTTGTCATATAGAACAAAAACACCACACCAAGCAGATTTCTTAAAACAGAAAACAAAATGGAGCAGGTAAAACAGAAAGCAGCTCTGTCAGTCACAGACAAATACTATACATTTATTATCCTCACCCAGCAGGGTATCACCAGTAGTGCTTTAGTTTATACAGGCTTGAAATATTTTCAGACAGACAAATGCCCAAAATTTCACTGTGTATTTAAGCATCACTCAAGAGACAATTTAACCAATGAAAAAAACATGTGAAATGTGCAGCCTAGATAATTTAAGTGTCCCAGTAATCTAGTGTTTAAAGTCATTAGACTAATGGCATACCTTATTCTAAATGGGAATGTTTTCCAATATAAAATAGCTTGACAATGAAAAGATCTTATTTTTTTCTTTTAATTTAGAATTAAAACTTGTAATCCTCATATACTTATTGTTTTTTGTGGTGCCAGTAATCTGCTATTTTATTTTAATTCCTAAGTCCACAGCAAGTTTATCATTTTGATCACACTTGTACATCAGGATGAAATCTTTCCCTATCAACCCATAATTAATGGAAAATAAAGTCTTACTGATGTATTCATATAGTCTAGGCCTTTTAGTTGTGCAGTCTGTCTCATACAGGACTTTTGGATACTTCTAACTGTTTCACTTGAGTCATGTCATGAAAACAAAATGCAGCATAATATTCAGTATGAAGCCTCACCATAGAGTTATAGAGATGAATTAAGATAGACATAACCCTGCTTATTACTGAGTGGAGAATATATTTTACTATTGAATAACATCTCCTAATAACTGCACTTAGAGATTATATTCAGACATAAGGTTAATGTCAGTTAATACCGGTTTGATCCTTGGCTGGGGTACCTTCTTTGCGGAGTCTGCATGTCCTTCCTGTGGTCGCGTGGGTTTCCTCCTGGTGCTCCGGTTTCCTCCCACATCCCAAAGACATGCTGTAGGTGGATTGGACATTCTAAATGGGCCCTAGGTGTGAGAGCGTGCGTGTGTGTGCCTTCTGTGGAAGGTTGGGCACCGGGCTGGCAACTCAACACTGTAAAAACTCTACTGCCAATCATGAGCGGACAGGTGATCCACTGTTGTGATCCCTAACTGGGAAAAGCCAAAAGAAGAAGAAGCCTGTTACAGTTCTAGTACTATTCAAAGCATAAGGGTAAGTAACATTGCTGGAACCAAAATGAACATTTTGTGTTTTCTTAATATTAAAACCATTGCTACTTGTTTAGGACCAATGCTGTAAAGCATCCAGAAAGCCTTGTAAACTGAAATGATCTTGCAGAGAAGTCACTACAGCACCTCCTTTAGTTATTGGAGAATTTACTAACCCAAATCCTACCACTAGGTGGTAAATCAGGCATAAAATACAGAACAAATAAGGTCTCAAAACAGATCTCGGAGGCACTCACACTTTTAAATTCTTACTGTCAGAAATGGCACCCTTTATTCTTACCCTACAGCTTCTGCCTTTCTACCTTCAGCCACTCCTCCACCTATCTAGTAAGATAAAAGTTAAAATTAGACCTTTTCATTATAGCCAATATTTGATTGTGAGGAACTTTGTTATCAAATTATGCACTCTATTTCATGAATCAGGGTTAAATGTACTTTTTGGAATATTCCTTGTAAATTCTATTCTCGTCGTAATGTTATTCAATTTTTCTGTGATAATATGCATAGTGATAAGAATTCTGTTTGGTACGGTTCAGTAAATACAGTGCATAAGTACAAAAGGTGAACAAAGGACAAATCATTAAGAAAAACAAACAATATTTTTCCCCCCAGTAAACATCTTTAATTTATCATAACAGAGTAGTAGTTGATTATATCTGGTAAAGGAAATGTGGGTTTTTCTGTAATACAGTCACATGTCAGTGACCATTGGTTTAACTTACTTGTGGTTTCACATGGTAAAATTATATGGGCACACCCCAGTGTTTCCAGTAACTACAATATACACACACATACACACACGCACACACAGAGATGTGTGTGTGTGTGTGTGTGTGTGTGTGTGTGTATATATATATATATATATATATATATATATATATATATATATATATATATATATATATATATATATATATATATATATATACATATATATATATATATGTGTATATATATATATATATATATATACATACATATATATATATATATATATATATATATATATATATGTATGCTTCAGCACACTGAGGCTGCAAACACATAAGATCAGAAGTTGCTGCATATTTTGTAATCTTTTATTCTGTGCTGTTTATCAAAACAGCAAAGACATTTATACATCCCATTTTCTTATTATGTTTTATGGCATTAGCTTATGACATTTTGTGTGGTCTGTCTGTGAATATGGTAGTAGTGGGGTGAGGGTGTAATTTTGTGAATCTGACTACCTATTGTTATTTGTAAAAGGGATATCTACATATTATCTAGATATTTGGACATCTCACAGACATAGTTTTCATTGAGAAGTAGGAGTTCATTATCAGAGACCGTAATGCACTTACTACACTGCCTTAGGATACCAACTGCTAGGAGGTTGGAGATGGAAGGGGCAAGTTTGTTTGTTAGCTGGGTAAGTGCACAAAGAGCTAAAGGAGGACTGGGTGAGTGCAGCCAGAATAGAATCAGTGGTGCCAACAGGGGTCCATTCAGTACATTGATGCTCCCACTGCAGCCAGAAGCAACTCAAGCAGCCAAGTGAAGATAAGCATAAGCTAATGTAGCCCTGGGCACAGTTAAGTTAACTGTTAAGGAGAACAATGCTATATAAGGAGTTTTGACTGAAGAAAAAAAAAAACATGAAAACTGATTACCCACTATTCTGGTACAACTACACGGCCATGCAATAAACTGCAATTAAGCAAAACAAAAGAAACAGAAAGAACCAACAAAAAAGCAACTTTAGGAGAGCAAAGGGTGACCAAATATTCAGAAAATGATAGCAATTAACCTTCCCTCACAAAAATGATTGCAGTTTTCAAAATGGCCCCTCCAACATTAGGCTGTTCTTAATGAAAAACACAGTTACAGTTAAAAAGCATCAAAAACAGTTTCAGTACTTTAAAACTGCTAAATGAAATTAAGTACAATAAAGTTTTACTTCCACGGTGAAGAAGGACTCAGACAAACTGTCGTATGAGGTGCAAAATCTCAATCTAGTTTAGAGAGGTGCAGCTAAGGGTAGTGCAACAAAAAGACACAAATTAAGCAAAACAGAAGAAACAAAATAATCAGCAAGAAAACAACTCAGGTAGAGCCACTGGTGCCCAGATTACAAGATGGCCTCAACACCTGCTTACTAATTAAGGTCTCCTTCATGAAAAACTGCAGTTACAGTTTAAATGCTCCAAAAGGACGGCAATTAAAGAAAACAACAGAAACAAAAGAAAAAAAATAGAAAACATCTCTGGAGAGCAAATGGTATCCACACTCAGAAAAACATAGATTCTTACCAACTACATGCAGAACCTGAAACACAGGACAGGACAATTTGTTCTCCAGGATAAGGTGAAGACCACTGAACCTTGTTTCTGTTTACAACTTAAAGAGACACCGGTCTCATTCTGATTCTCAGATCTCTAATACAAAACAGATCCTGATGGAATCAAACCCTGGACAACAGGAAGCAAGTGGGGAACAGCTCATTGCCTTAATCCTCTTTGTTAACTGCCAGACACCAATTTTTAAATCTGCAGTCCTTCAATTCAAGAACCAACATGTTGTGCAATGCCAAACTTCCCCACAGCTTTGGGTAAGTGGCATCATAACAACATTCACATCTGAAGCAGTCTGAAAAAAAACATTGAAAATGATGGTAGAAATCCAGCATGCTGCACAGTTGTTGTTAAACTGAGACTTAGCCTTGCTCTTCCATTTTTCAGTGCATTGACATGTATTTTGTGTACCATGTCTCTGAATCCTAGCCTGCAATACTAAACTGTTATATTTTACATAGTAGCAGTCTCAAGTTAGACACAAAGTGGGTGATGTCACTGAGCATACGTATTTTTCAAATGAAAATATTTATGGAATTTATAGATTATGGTCACTGTACTTTATTAGGGTCTATATTATATAAACAAAAAATGAAAATGTTGAACGCTCACATGAGCGTAAATGCAGAAATTTGAAATTGCTATTGTGGTTGCTGCGCCCCCCCCCCCCCACTAAATATATATTCCAACTTCGAGATCGCACTACAGTGAGGAAAAGGCAAATATTCCGATCCTCACTGTACTGCGATCCAAAAAATAAACATCAAGTTCCTGCATTTACGCTCATGTGAGCATTCAACATTTTGACTTTTTGTCGATCTAAAGTAGACCACTTTATTACCCCTTATTGTTGTTGTCACTTATCTCATCAAAGTTACTATTGTTATTTAGGCAAATCTACAAATGTGTGATCATCTCTCTCTCTCTTTCTCCCACTGTAGAAGTTCTCCATAGTCAATAATGCCTCCACTAAGACTGTGGCCTGCTACTATGACATTCCCAGCAAAAAAAACAGTATAAAGAAAAAGCTCCCTAAAACTGTCTTGTCTGTAATGCAAAGTTCTTTAGAGTAGAAACATTGTGCCCCATTTTTCATTACCCACGTCATGTTAGTAGACAGGGTGAAGCCATGGTTTTGATACTTGTTGTTCCCCCCTGCTCAAAGAGTACTAATACGTTTCTGATTTATATATACAAAACATCTTAGTACTCACTCCACACACACGCACACGCACACACACACACACACACACATATATATATATATATATATATATATATATATATATATATATATATATATGTATATATTCTAAATATGGAATTAAAATGCAGCATATATACAAAAATTATTAAAGTAGAAGTATTTAACTGGTTAGTTAGTAATACATTCATCCATTACTCACAGCATAGCATGCACAGCTATTTTAATATTGGCTCACTTATGCACTTTTTACTTTATTTCTGAGTTCAAAAGGGGGGATCTCTCACTCCAGTGCCAGGCAAAGTAGTAGATACATTCTCATGGCAAGAAGGGCCAAAGGTGTCTGAAGAAAGAATTATATTCAGAACACCATTAAGGTTCCCATAATGTTCCAGGATATTATCACCATTTAACCGTAGGGTCTATTTCTAAAATGATCAGGGATGTCTTTCCTTCGCTGCAACAAATACATATACATCTTAGTCTAAACAGTAAGCTAAAATCAGTGAATTAGATTTCTATAACTATGGTTTTATTGCTCACAACATATCCCACTCCTTTATCAATATGGTGTAAACCATCCATAAATTCCTGATCACATTTTAATTTTTGTTTTACCAACAATATGATTTATGTATACAATGCATTGAGATGTCATGCTGCTTGAATAACATTATTTTTTTAAATTTATTTTCTTTTCTTTATTTATCTTTGTTGCCCAAGACTAAAACTAAATGCCAAGACATGCATAATAGTATTCTTTGGGAAGTCATCTACCCCTAGTAACTATGATATTGACAACACACCCCTAAGAGTTGACCCAGTTGTGAGGGACTTGGAAACACACATAGACAGTGATCCAGCCTTTGACCATCACGTGTCTACAGTAGTGAGGAGATCATTCTGTGTTGCGCAGCTTATCAACAAAGGTATGGTATCTAGGTCCAAGGAAGTCATTATTCCACTGTATTCAGCATTCATCAGACCTATCACTGAGTACAATGCCCCCTTTGATGTGTACCTAACCAGGCATATCCAACAATTAGAATGCCCACAGAAGTTCCTCACTAAAAAAATACAAGGTGTAAGTTGCACATCCTATGCAGAACACCTCAAGACCCTATCCCTGTTTTCTGTCTCCTACAGGCTGTTGATGGCAGATCTATGCCTGGCATACAAGGCATTGTCAGAACCCACTCTGATGGACCTCCTACATATCTGCAAAACAAACAGGACTAGAATTACCCATTCTAAAGACTTAAACCTAGCCTATGATATATAACTAGAACCTGCTGGAGAGACAGGTATGTATCCCAGAGACTACCTCTTCTCTGGAATAGGCTTCCCATTCATGTGAAGCAGAGTTCCTCACTAACCTAATTCAAGTGTAACTTGGAAAATTGGATGGGGAACAGAAAATTAATTCCTGGTTTGGTACCTGTATCTATAATGGACACAGGCAGCATGTAAATGCTTCATCTCCCAGGCCCCTGCTAGTAAATGCTTCATCTCCCAGGCCCCTGCTTGTAAATGCTTCATCTCCCAGGCCCCTGCTAGTAAATGCTTCATCTCCCAGGCCCCTGCTAGTAAATGCTTCATCTCCCAGGCCCCTGCTTGTAAATGCTTCATCTCCCAGGCCCCTGCTAGTAAATGCTTCATCTCCCAGGCCCCTGCTTGTAAATGCTTCATCTCCCAGGCCCCTGCTTGTAAATGCTTCATCTCCCAGGCCCCTGCTAGTAAATGCTTCATCTCCCAGGCCCCTGCTTGTAAATGTTTCATCTCCCATGTCCCTGTTTACACTTATCAAGGATATGACAACTTGTCAGAAATTTGTGATGCATGGCTGGGCTTAAAAAGGCCCTTGTGGTCATTAGCAAAGTAAACACCTATGAACCTATAAGGAGTATAATAAGGTACAGAGGGCTGGGAAGCAAAGTGGTAGTCAGAGTTGGTGAGAAAAGAGATCTGAGGGAAAGGCTAGTCCGGTGAGCAGGAAGAACAGAGTCATCTTTGACTGTGGTGCTGTTTAAGTAAGATTTTGCATCTGTTTGACTGTTTTAAGAATGTGAAGATGTCATTCTAGAGTTATGACACATAGCGGGAGTAGAGAGTCTCCAATGGTGTTGAATGACTTCCTGCCAGATAGTAACAGCTGGTTGCTAGAGGGCAGGTCTGTACTTGGAGAGTTGTACAGTAAAGTGCTCTTTAATGCTGGGCATTTGTCTGGAGAGTACAACAGGTTGTGTGGGTGATGATTAGTTGTGCATATGTGAGCTGCTTTGGGATTTTGAACCAGTTTACTTGTTTTAATGAAAGGCAATGATGTGGTTTACAAGGGAGGTTGGATGCGAATTTAGATATTTTGTAATAGGAGTCTAGTTTAGTTTCATTAGTGTAGATGTCAACAGTCCAGTCTAAGTAAAATGTAAGTCATTTTATAACAAATATAATTTCCTCAGAAAACATTTACGTCACTGAGATAACAGCTTCTTGCTTGTACTTATTTGTGTATGTCTCATTTATCAGACATAATTATATGCTTATTGTTAAATGCATATATGCTTAACTATTTGTTTCTTTACAGAAACATACATACATTGAAAAAAAGTGGACAGCAGCAACACAGTGTACTTTAAAATTGGCATGTGACAATAAAAGACTGCTGATGCAGAAAAGTGCTTTTTTTAAAATGTGTATTTTTTTAGGAGCAGACACAAAGACATAATGATGGCCAAATGCAATCAGGTTTTGAGTAATTTGTAACAGTACACAATGAAAAGTAATAACTGAAAGTCGTGAAAGGGCAGTACTGCTTTAATTTCTTTAGTAGTCTGTTTTGTGGCCATAAATCACTTTGTGCTCTTTGTTTATACAGTTGTCATGACAACTAGTAAACACACCATTATTATTCACTGTTTCTCTATCTAATGTACGTTGTGCTTTTCCCAGAATGGGTAAATACCACCAATATTTCTTGCCACATCATAGATGACTGCCATTCCTTTTGCTTAATTCCCAAAAAGTTCTGATCTTACTTGTTATGTATCTCTAAGACGCTGTATATTCATAATTGCAAATGCATATATTGCACAAACTGTAACTTGAATGCAGATGTGTTAATAATGTCAGTTTAAAAGATAAGTGTGATCATAATAACTTACTTGTGGCTTTTTTACATCATGAATCATAGTTCTGTTTTCTCACCACAAACATAACTGACAAATCTGAACTGGTACACTGAGGATTTTGCTGAGGTATGAGTTAGTAACAGGAAACAGATGCTGTTCATTTTAGTTTCTGTACGAGATGCTTTCCTGAAATATTCTCTTAAAAACAGATTCTAATCTTCTTTATATTTTCATTCTTTGCTATTGATCTGTTTCACTTGCTGACTTCCTCTTTCCCATGCGCCTTTGATATTCCTCTCCATTTTTATAGTCCGGGGTTCCAGAAGGATCAGGCTTGCGATGTGGAGGCAGTTAGTGTGATCGGTAATGGCCATTTTTGTTTCTAGCATATGCTTTCATAATATAGACATCACCCTACATGGTCATAAAAATGACTTCATGCACAATCATACGCAACTAGCTACAGGCAGCTCTATGTGTTTTCACAAGTACATACACAATTCACAGGAAAAGCTCATATCTTCTGGTGGAGACATGCACACACATGCTCTAGCCATTACATGTATACACACACACACACACACACACACACACACACACACACACACCTATAGAGGCAAGTACTGGCTGTTCATCCTAACCTCCTAAGATGGTGGCCCTATGACAAGCATTGATTAATTTCCAAACCAAGGTTTCAATAACCTGAGTGAAAATAAAAAAAGCCATCTACTTATAACTGAGGGCATTATGTGGAAAGTACATATACTTCCCTGTTGATTATAAGAAAAAAAGATGTTTATGTTTTGTTTTCAACTTTTAGTCACCTACTGCAGGGAATCTAGCTTTAGTGTAAAACCATCTCAACATAGAATTCTTGCTTGTACATTATGTTCCATTCCACATGGAAAGTAATATTTATTCTTTTATGTTTCTTTTCCACTTATTTCATGCAGATATCATCACCATTGTTTTGTTTATGTTTTCCATTTGAACTGAAGTTCATTTGTATAAGCCACAACCTGAGTTTTTTTTTTCCAGTAATTTTTATTTATTCTTTTCAATGATCTAAAATAGCATACATAATAGAAGAGGTAGAGGTAAGACCTCTTCACAGTAAGCAGTTGTTATACATTGAGGGTAGTACAAACAGAAATAAAACAATCAACCAATACTATTGAGGTTTTTTTTTTAATTTTCTGGTGACTGTCATGTTTTCCCAGATGTAAAGTTTCTGGATACAACAGCTGGGGGCAAGGGTTCATTACTGGTTTCATACAAGCCCTTTATTTTATTTGATTGATACTATTTTTGACTTTATAAATGTTATGTTATAGGTTCATAGGTGTGTACTAGGCTAATGGCCCTGGAGTCTTAACAAGCCTAGCCCATAGAAGTGCCCTGGCATTGTGACACCCATCTTTAGTTCCCAGTGCCTCTATCAAGTAGAGCCATTGGAGTGATCCCCGGGGTGAACTTTCTGTTTCAAATCCACTCAACAAGATTTCTAGGGCTAGTGAGATGCTCAACTTGACATGTATGGGAAGTCTCTTCCAGAGCATGGGCAGTCTCTGGGTTATGAAGCTGTCCCGCCAGCATGTTCTGTTGATTGTGATAATAAGGTTGAGGTCTCCGGAGCGTGTGGTGCGGAGGGATTGGGATTTCTTTATATTTAGCATTTCTAACAGAACTGGGTCAGACATGGCTTTGTAAGTCAAGCAGAGGTCGCGTCTTAGTAGATGATATGAGGCAGAGAATAGCTGGAGTTTTTTGAGTCTGTCCGTGTAGGACATGTGTTTAAGGCCTAGGATCCTCTTTGTGAGGTACTTTTGTGGCCTCTGCAGCTGTTGCAGGTTTCTAGTGAGGTACATGCCAAATGGGGCATTATACTCTATGACTGGTCTAATGTGGGAAGAGTAGAGATAAATGATGACCTCTTTCTTCCTGGATGCAAAACCCTTGGTAATGAGATGTGCCACGTTGAAGGACTTTCTGACCACAGTGGCAATGTGGTGGTTGAAGGAGAGGTTGCTGTCAACCTGTGTCCCCAGATCTCTTATAACGCCTTCAGTGTTCAATGGGTTCTCATTGATGTGGTAATTAGTGGGAAATTAATTTTTCCAAAAGGGGACGATGATGCATTTTTTGGCATTAAGCTTAAGGCCATGGTTTTGACACCAGTCATTAGTCTCCGTGAGGACTTTCTGTAGGATGTCTGCATCACTTGGGGAGTTAATAATGACTCCCAGCTTGCAGTCATTTGTGAATTTGGTCAGGCAGAGTCCCTTCATGTTGGCCTGGACTTCTGAGAAATAGATGCCAAACAGGAGAGGACCCAAGACCGATCCCTGTGGGACTCCACTTATGACTGGTCGGCAGTCTATCTTGGAGTCCGCTACTTTCACACTGTGTGTTCTGTGAGTCAGTTTGCAACCCACCTAATGATATAGGGGTTGATGCCTAGTTTGGCGAGTTTATCAATAATTCCTGAGTGAAGAATGGTATCAAAGGCCTTGGCTGTATGAACTGCCTTAACTTCATCCACCGCTCTGGTGACTGACTCAAAGAAGTCAACCAGGTTGAGCAGGCATGCTCTACCTTTTACAAAACCAAATTGCATGGGATCTAGAGTCTGGAGATTCCCCATATCCTTGTTAATTAGGTCCATGATGATGCACGCCATAGCTTTACATATCAGACTCATCAGGCTAATGGGGCGATAATTTCCAGGGTCTGCAGTTGCACCTCCTTTATGGAGAGGGATGACTGTAGCAGTGCACCATTCGGTAGGGACAAAGCCTGAGGTGAGGCTGTGAGAGAACAGAGCACACAGATATGGTGCCAGTTCACTTTGTAATTCATGTAGAACACAGCCAGGGATATTATCGGGTCCCATGGAAGCTGTATTCTTGGCCTTAGACAATGCAGCTTTAACCTGTGCTGCGGTAATACAGGGTGCCTGGCATTCTTCCGGTATTGAGATTGGTCCTTGGGGGGGGGGGGTAAAGTTGGCACTGAATCTGTTGGCCAGTACGCTGGATGATGTATATGATACATTTTTGATGACCGTTCTGGTAATATTTAATACACTGGTGATGCAGCATATGGATCACATATCTGTGAGTTAGTTATTTTCTATTTATGTCTTATGCCTTGGGTGGAGAAAAATGGAGGGAGTATTCCTTCATTTTTAAACCATTTGCCATTTAGTGATCAAACATAACTTAAAAAACATACATTTCTTAGTACTTAGCTGTTTAATCTTACTGTAGAAGTTGTCCACTTAGCACTTCTAAAATAGTTATTCTGCTGAGAATATTTTGTCTTTTTACCACTTTCACTTTTATAATTTCTTTAGGCTTATTTTATCATTATGACCATTTGTAGGGATTAGTGCCTCTTGATGTCCTTACATTCACCGCTGGAGTATTCCCTGCAATGAAGCCCATCATCCGGCCAGTCTACCAAAGTTTACCATTGTTTTAAGGTATGCTGAACATTACCTACACACTGCTCACGTAGTGTAGGGCATAAAGGTGATGTTCAGGCATCCTACCTTCAGAGCTTCTTTACTGCCAGACCAAACACTGTTTTTAACCATCGATGTGTTTGCTTTCATCCATTTTTTGCCATTTTTTTCTGTGTATTGGTATCCCAGTGATTTCTCCTGTTTGCTGAAGTCCTCACCATTGCAGATAAGTCCCCAGTTGGGATTTTTGTTCTTTTCTTGTGTTGTGCTGTTTGGGGTTAATGTCATCCAGGAAGGGTAAATGCCAGTGTGGGTGCAGATTCCCCATATGGAAAAACACGATAAGTGCTTTTTTTGCCTAGGAGCTTATCACGACTATAAGTCTTGATCTATTTGTCAGGCATTTGTCCCAAAAACCCTTCGTAGTAGGCTTTCTTCCCTTTCATTGTACCTTGAGAACCAGTGACTTAAGCTGCTTGCTAAAGATACTATGCATGGGACTTCCTGCCCCAAGGGTCAGCCATCAAGGATGATGAAGGTGAAAAAGGTAAGACTGGAATCTTCTGCTGTCCAGCCTCTGAGGGGGGTTTCTCCCGAGGTTATTACAAACCCAGAGACTTGCCTGGTTATGTTGTCAGGTTCCTCTGCTGCATATGGATTGGAGGACAGTGAGGATTTGGCAGGCAGCACATCAGGCAAGGCTTTACAGGCATCCATTTCAGGGATTCAGGTAGAACTAGAGTTGATTGTTTGAGGGGTCTAGTAATGGGGGTTCCACGGTTTCTTCTTAGGGAAGAAGTTCCTACTATGGTTGTGGACTGGACTGCTGTTCTGAGTCAGGGCCCTCTCAGTTTTCTAGGATGGACGTCCTCTTAAAAAGGAAACAGAAAACTAGACATGTTTCTTCTGTTCCTAGGGATCCACAAAGTGAGTGAGAGGCCTTTGCTCAGGGGTTATTTAATGCTTTACTCTCATTAAAGCATCCTCAAGGGGTTTTGGTTCCTGCTCCTCCTTGGTCTTTTTCACTTAAAAGGCCCAGGGAATTAAATTCTTCTGAGGAAGAGTTGAATTCTGATGAATAATCCCTTATTTATTCTACCTAGATTCATTCCCCTTTAGACTGTGGAGGAGGACTCTAATATTCCAGATACTCCTTCTGAGGAAATTTCCTTTGGGGGCACAATCTCTAGGATGATGGAATTTTTTAAGTGGGATTGTGCCCAGGTTTCTGATATCCATAAGCGTTACTGAGTTACTGTAGATGGAATCTCCTAAACCTGTGGCTATTCCTCCTGTCTTGGCAGCTTTACTAGATGTTTTTTCTAATGCCTGTAAAGCACCTGATTCTCTGCCCCCTGCTCCTAAGAAGTCTTATAGGTTTCATAAGGTGCCTGAGGACTGTTCCTTTCTGTTCAAATGTCCTGCTGCTGACCCCTCTGTGGTGTCTGTAGTCTCTGATAAGCCATCTCAGCTGCTTCCTTCGTCCAGGTTACTGATTTCTGACAAGGACAGCAGAACCATGGACAGGCTGGGTGAGAAGGTTTATACTTCGGCTACCCTAGCCTTTAGGGTTCTTAATTATCAGACCCATATATGTAGGTATGCGTTGGCTCTTCTTTCTCAGGCCTGCCAACTTGTTTCTGATCTTCCAGACTCTGAGAGTAAATCTTCTGTTCTTTCTTTGCTAGGGACTTCCTCTCAATTAGTTCGTCATTCTATTAGATGTAGTTATGATGCAGCAGATGCCTCTTCTAGGGCTGCTGCTTTTGGTTCAGTACTGAGGAGGTATGCTTGGCTTAGGCTTCGACCTTTACCCAATGATATTAAGGCTAAGTTGCTGGATGCTCCTCTGGATACTAAAATTTTGTTTGGGAAGCAGATGCTGGTTAGTATAAGTCTCTACAGGACAAGGGGAAAGCCTTACAGGAGCTTAAACATGTCTTTGATTCTCCTGTGCCTAAATTTTAATGAAACTACCCTTCTAAGCCAGCCTTTGTTTGTAGATAATCACGTCTTCCTGTTAAAGGTAAAAAGGGTGGTAAATGGGCTCCTCCTGCTAAGGCCACTCAGACTGCAGAGATTATAAAGCCTTCCTTTCCTGACAAACCAGGTCCTGTCTGACTATCCACCTTTTCTCAGCCACATTCCTCTTTCACTTCACCTTTCTCTTCCTATTTGGCTTCAAATCACCCAGGATTCTTGGGTTCTAGTGTTCATTCATCAGGGGAACTTCCTGGTATGGAATTTCTATCCTCCTTTAATGGGCATTCCTCAGCCTCCTTGGGAGCAACTTCCTTTTTTTCCCTAGAGGTTCTTTGAGAGCTCTTGTCTTGGGGTACTATTCAAGAGGTGCCTGTATTCCAAAGAGGGAAGGGTTTTATTCAAGAATGCTTATAGTGCCCAGAAAAGAAGGTACTTGTAGACCAGTTCTAGATCTTTCTCATCTGAACACTTTTCTGAAGGTGTCTTCCTTTTGGATGTTGTCCCTTTAGACCCTTTTTCCTGTCTTTCTACCTCAGGCCTTTCTGGTGTCTGGATCTCAAGGATGCATATCTCCATATTCTGATCCATCCTCTTTTCAGGAAATGTTTGTGTTTCTCTGTTGCTTCCTGGCATTTTCAGTTCTGTGTTTTGCCCTTGGCCTTTCTACTGCCCCAAGGGTTTTCACAAATGTCTTGCTCCTGTGATTGCTTTTTGCAGGCTTCAAGGGATCCAGATATTTCCTTCTTTGGGTGATCTGTTGATTTAGGCATCCTCTCCAGAGGTCCTTTTGAAAAATCTTCATTTTACCATTTCTCTTCTTCAAAGTTTGGGGTTCACAATGAACTTCAAAAAGTCATGTCTTTCTGGGTTGCAGGATTCAGACAGTACCAATGCTGGCATCCCTGCCTCCTCCAAAGGCCTTAACTCTCATTTCTTATTTTTAAACTGTTTTTCCTCTGGCCTCCATTTCAGCCAAGGAGTTTCTCAGAGCTCTGGGATTAATGGCTTCCACCATTTTGATGCTTTCTCTGACCAAACTCCACATGAGGAAGTTCCAGTGGTTTCTGAAGTTGGTGTGGCTTCAACATGTGCATCCTCTAGACTTTACAGTAGCTCCTTTACCATTTCTCAGGAAGGAACTTCTGTGGTGGATTCAGCAGTTGTCTCTGAATCCAGGGCTCCCTTTTCATCTTCCTCTTCCCTCTCAGGTTCTGTTCACAGACATTTCAGATGTGGGATGGAGAGCAATGTTTGGCTCCCTGAAGGTTCAGGGAGTGTGGTCGCCTCATCAGCAGAAGGAGCACATCAACATCAAAGAGATGAGGGCTCTTCTGCTGGCTCTTCAGGCCTTTCATCCTCTCTTCTCTCCAGGGCCTCTCAATGTATTCACAGACAATACCACAGTTCTGCAGTATATCAACAAATGGGAAAAAGATCTTACTTTCTTTGCCGGCTGGCACTTCTGGTATGGGATCTGCCTGTCAACTATCAAGTGACTCTTCAGGCAATTTGTATTTCTTCAGATCAGAACATTGTGGCAGACAATCTGAAAAGGTCCTTCATTCACTCCCATGAATGAATATTTCACAAGGATGTTTTTCTGGACATTGTTCACCAGTGGGATACTCCTCATGTAGATCTCTTTGCCTCCCCTCTGAACAGACAACTTCCTCTGTTTTGTGCTAGAGTCCCAGGTCCTCTGGCATGGAAGGTGGACGGCCTCTCATTTTCTTGGAAGGGGATGTTTCTTTATGCATTCCCTCCCCTTCCTCTCATTCTGAGAGTCCCATTCAAGATTTAACAGGATGCTCCCAAAATCTTGCTACTGACTCCCTTTTGGCCATGACAGCACTAGTTTCCTATATTTTTGCATCTAGCCAAGGACAGTCATCGCAAGTTATTCACACAAGACAAGGAATCTCTCATTCATCCCCATCTGTCCACACTTCAGCTGACACTGTGGGTGATGGGGTTTTAATATCTCATAGACACCTTTTTTTCTGAGGATGTGCTGCAGTTCCTGTAGAACAGAAAACCTACTACTAGGAAATCCTACTAATCTAAATGGAAGAGGTTTTTTTATTTTGTGTCTTTCTTGTGACCTGGACCCACTTATTTGTGTGAGTTGCTCAGTGCTGGTTTGGCCAATTCTTCTATTAAGGCCCACTTATCAGCTTTTTCTGCATGTCTGCCTTTAACCCCCCCCCTGTTTGCTTCTAGATTTGAGGCTAAGCAATCTCTTAAATATTAGGCCTCCCAGGAAGCCTGTTCCTCCTTCCTGGGATCTTAATTTCATTCTGCAAAAATTGACTCAGGCTCCTTTTGAGCCTGCTGTTTCAGCTTCCTTGCAATATTGTTCTTGGAAGACAGTTCTTTTGTTAGCTCTTACTTCTGCCAGATGGTTGTCTGACTTGCAAGCCCTTATAGCTTGTCCACCTTTTTTGATATTTCATGAGGATGGTGTGTCCTTGCATACTAATCCTTCTTTCATGCCCAAGGTGGTTAATGAGTTGTCACTTAACCAGTCTATTAATTTGTCTACTTTTTCCCCTTTCTGCAATTTGACAGTGAGAGGATGCCGCATACCTTAGATGTACATGGACAGCTCAGATTTTATTTGGATAAGACTAAAGCTACCAAAAAATCTGATCAGTTATTTGTTTCCCCTTCATCTCAGGTCTTTGGGATTGGCTATTTCCAAACAAACTATTTCTACTTGGATTTTAAAGGATATTTCTTTTTGTTACACTTCTCATGGAGAGAGTCTTCCTTCTTCTGTAAAGGCTCATTCTACTAGAGCTCTATCTTCTTGTGGTGCTTTTTTCAAGGGCTCATATACTAATTCTATTCTTGAAGCAGCTACCTGGACTTCTGTGCATACCGTTACCAAACATTATAAGTTGAATGGTATCTCCAGAGCAAGAGCTGGCTTTGCTAATGCCATTCTTCATGGCTTCTTAGAAGGTTCTACTGCTGGTTCCTCCTCCCAAGTGTCATCTTGAACTTTGGCACTCTCCCATCAGTAATGAATACTGCAATTGTGAATGTAAGGACATAGAATAGTTGTGTAAAATATTACCATAATGGTAGATGTCCTTGTCTTCACCGCTGCAATAGTCACACCCTCCCTCCATCCCCCTTGTCTTTTCTCCTTCCTGGATGTGCAGGTTGTCTTTGGTTTTCCTTGGACTGCTGTTCCTACTGGGGCAATCAGTTCTGAGGATGGTATGCCTGAATGTCACCTTTATGCCCTATGCTACATGAGGAGTGTATAAATGACGCTCAGCATACCTTAAAGCAATGGTAGACTTTGGTAGACTGGCTGGATGATAGGCTTCATGGCAGGGAATTACATCAGTAATGAATACTGCAACAGTGAAGGCAAAGACATCCACTGTTATGCTAAATTTACACAACTGTACTTTCCTCCACCTGAGATTGACCAGTTTGCCCCAAACCAGGACTGCCAAGCCTGACAGGGGCTGACAGAACATTAATAAATCTTCTGGGAGGAGGAAAGAAAAGGAGACTGAGGCATCTTGACCCTGGTTCATTTCAGTATCTCGAGATCATAAAGCCAAATTTTTAAAATAGCAAAACTTCATAACCACGAATCCGGAAATGTTGAAGTCACAGTTATGGTGTTCTGGTATGTGACGTGGGATGTACTGTATGCCTGATGTACGGTTTGGTGTGTGGATTTGGCTGGAGATTAAGGTAAGTGAAAATTTTTTTAAGGGTTTTGGGTAGGTATTTCAGTGTATGTGAGTGTGTTTGAAAGTTTTAGGTGTGGTTAGGGTAGGTAAACGTTTGAGTGTTTAAGTGTTGAAGGTGGTGATGTTTATATATATATATATATATATATATATATATATATATATATATATATATATATGATGTGTGTGTGTGTGTGTGTGTGTGTGTGTGTGTGTGAGGGAACTGTAGTGTGTGTAATGGTGAGTTTACTTTTTCTGTTTGGTGCGACTTCGGCATTAGTATATATAAGTAGCGGAGTTGTGGTGCATTTACATTCATGATTTTGAATTTTGCACTTTTGGGGTTTTGGTATTTTGCAAATTCGGTTTTATGGTCTCGAAATACTGAAATTCGATATTTCAGTATTTCGAGATTACAAAGTGAAACCATATACACACACACACACACACACACACACACACACACACACACACACACACACACACACGTTGCACAATGTATTTGTGTTGCCTTTTATATAAATAATGCAGTTTTAGGAACACAACTGTGAAGCACATTTGAGATATGATGTAAAATATAGACACTAATACATTGCTTGCAGATGCCCATTCTAAGGGTATACAGCATTCTGTTACGTTTCAGATTTTGGATAAACAGTCAGAATTAGAGATAAAACATTTTTAAAACTTGAGGACAAATTGCAAGTTAGAAAACAATCAGCTGGAGTATTACAGCTTATCAGTGTGTTTATTATAAAACAGTTTATTTTGCCTAAGAATTTACAAAACTAAACTTCTGTTAAGTTTCGTACTTTTTTTATTGGGCAAGAACATACAGGCAGTTGTAAGTGATTTATTTCCAGTAAGTTTTTAATTGACATTTATTTATTGATTAATTAATTGATTGATTTAAATTTGTTGATCAGGGATGACCACTGATCAGAAATCACCAGTTTCAGTCCCAGGCTGGACAATAGATTAGATTATAAACACTGCAGTATCGTAAGGTAATTATAATGAGTATGCAAAATAGACAAAAACAATCATTATATACAGCATGGAGTGGAGCAGTCACACAGGTGTAAGAATGTACAAAAATATGTAAAAGCAGTTGCAATATGGACAGGAGCAATCAAATGCAAGAATATACAAAAGTACACATAGTTATATGCAGTACAGTCAAAGTGACTCCTGTGTTAGTTGCATTTACAAGTAATATCATACAAACGTGTTAGGAGGTAAACTGACAGAAAAGAGCAAGATTCTGGTAAGTAAAGTATCCACAGTGTGGCATTGCATGCTACATTATTAAGAAGATATTTGTTAGTTGTGCTTAGAATTTTGGCTAAAACAATACTTCTCTGAGATCATCAGGGATAGATTCTCATGCTTTAGGGGCTAACAAAGAGAAACAATGATCTCTGTATTCTAGTTTAGTTTTACGAGCCTATAGGCCAGGACCTGGTTTCCTTTGATTTTTTAGGTTGTTAGAAGATGGTTCTCCTATTATTTTGCCTGCCAGTTATTGGCATTAACTTGCTATATAGCTGAAGAAGGGCTGGTGCCTTGTTAGCACAACCTTATCAGAGAATAAGGCATTCTGGAATAACATGCTCTCTTCTAATAAACACATGAACAGACTTTGTTTACTAGGGCAAATGATTCAGTGTATTACAGACCACCACAACAAATATGGACAAAAGCAAAACCAGATGCATTTGAATCTTCAAAATCTCTTTACAGATTGCCATTTTACTAATTCAGTTTTAGATAAACAAAACCTAACCAAATGTCTGCATGAGTCATGATTTTACATTCATTTTCTGTTAAGTGTGCGCAAATGTATGGCATTAAGTTCCTAATACTCTCTTTAGGAAGAGAAGTGATACGACTAATTTTCTGCTCTATGTGCACATTGTTAAGTAAAGAAAATAAGTTGCTATTTCTTGGTTGTGCATACTTCAATGAACCCTTGTGTACTACAAGGCAGACTACTTTATTTAAAGTAATTTCCAAAAGAAAGACTTGCTTATATGGTATTAAATACAAAATATGGGCAACTAATGATGACTCCTAATCTTTGGATCAATGGATATGTGCTTCGCAAATTTTAAATGACGTTATATGACTTTGAGAAATGTACTCACCATGATGGTGGTGTGCCAGTGCAGTTTACGTTTTGGATGTGATGTGGCTTAAAGCTTATTATACAATGACCCCCCATTAATATTCCAAAACGTGCATGCTGATTGGTCAGCGTGCATGTTGAAAATCAGACTTGTACTACTGGAAAAAGGTCCGGTCGCCCGGACTTTTTTCATTAGTATAAGTCTTTTTGTGCACACTGTCTTGCTATGTTAAAAGAGTTTAACATAGCGAGACAGCTTTAAAAAAGCAATGGAGAATCTCTGTTGCTTTTTTTAAAGCTGTCTCGCTATGTTAAAGGAGTTTAACATAGTGAGACAGCTTTAAAAAAGCAATGGAGAAAGGAAGATCTCTGTTGCTTTTTACAAACTGTCTCACTATGTTAAAAGGGTTTAACATAGCGAGACAGCTTTAAAAAAAGCAACAGAGATTCTCCATTGCTTTTTTTAAAGCTGTCTCGCTATGTTAAACTCCATTAACATAGCGAGACAGTTCGTAAAAAGCAACGGAGATCTTGCTTTCTCCAGTGCTTCCGCCCACAGCTCTGATGTACTGCGTAAGCATACGCATGCACAGTACATCAGAACTGCCGCAGAATACCAGACAGCTGCGGAAGGGCAGCAAGGAAGCATTATACAATGCCCTTATTTAAGAAAAGTAATTTTTTTTTCTTAAATAATGTCATTGTATAATAGCAATAACCCACTTCTGGGTGTGGGTAATGCTGGATTTACCCACGGTTGTCTTTGTTTGGCCACTTGGGCTTCGCCCTCGTGACCAAACCACACCAACCATGGGTAATTCCGGCATTACCCACACCCAGGTGTGGGTTATTGCTATATTATTCATTAAAAATGTGCAACCCCAGACATCAAGCAGTGGCCAGTTAACAATCCTGTCTATGACCAAAGTAGGACCTGCGGAGAGGGAGTAGGAGAGATAACTGTAGTAGCAGTTTTGTAATGTAATGTAATGAGCACAACTACTGAATGTAGGGAAGGTATATACCTCAACTCATTCACACATACACAAAAGCAGCAAAATGAGAAAAGTTGTTATCAGCCTTAAAAGAACTAATGCACTTTAAATTTATTTTTGAGCAGATGAAGGGGATGGAAATGGGAGTAACCAAGGAAACTATGGTAGCAGAAACAGTATCTAATATACTACCAAAAAAACAATACTTTACAGTTCTGCTGAATGGTGAGTTCCTCAGGATCAGTGGACTGTCTATAATGTTGATGTGTTCTTGTGTCCACACTGAAACACTAGTATGTTAAATGATTTAATACTAAAACTTTAATACCACAAAATTAATTAATGTAACTGGGGTAGGTCAAAAGGTAATTTATTTATAAAAATGGAAAAGTGTATTTCAGTAAGTATTGATCTCTGTGTAGACAAAGTAAATGATCTATTATTCAGAAAGTCTATGAACCTCTGAGATAAGATTTCTTTTATCCATGTTGGAGTATGTCATCTGTTTCAGACTGCAGTCAGTACACTCTATCCTGCAAAAAAAGTTATGCTGTTTGTAGGAAATCAAATTATATTCTTCAAGATATGAAATAAGTTGGTTACAAATATTTTTTTCAAATATTTTGCCAAGGGTAGAAGTAGGGAGATTATCCAATAGTATCTGTGGAGAAGGGCTTTGGATCTTTAGGAACTGGTCTGGTAAAGGCTGACTTCCTGGCTGTGGACATAATGTTAAATATGAGGCTATCTCTCATCAGGCCAATAATTGAGTACAATGTCCCTTTTGGTATGTATATTTTGAAGCACCTGCAGCAATTGGAGAAACCATGAAAGTTCCTCACAAGGAAAATTCAAGGTCTTAAACATCTGTCCTAGGGGAATCATCTGAAATCACTGTCACTTTATTCTCTTTCATGCAGACTACTCAGAGGTGATCTTTGCCATGCATACAAGGCAATCTCTGACCCTGCATTTTTGGAAATGCTGCATATCCATAAGTCAAATGGTACACGGGTTACTCACTCTAAAGACCTTAACCTGGTATGTGACTTTAATAAAACCTGCTGGAGAGCCAGGTTTGTTTCTCAGAGGTTACCACACCTTTGGAAAAGACTCCCACTTCATGTTAAACAGAGTACCTTTTTGGCCGTCTTCAAACGCAATCTCAGTGGTTGGATGGGTGACAGTAAATTCATCCTGGGGGTTCCACCTGTGTCCCTGTTGCACAGGGGCAATAGGTGCTGATCATGGAAATAAGGGTAAGAACTTGGCTAGGCTTGTAAGGGCCCCTAGGGCCATTAGCCTAGTAACATCCTATGATCCTATGTTTTTTTTTTTGGGGGGGGGTGACAGTGTAATCTTTATACAGATAAAGAAACCAAAGGCACAAGTTATGCAATCCAGAAGTAGAGACGAGTGATTTCTTCAAGTAATGGAGTAATTTTTTTGGCAGTGATTTTAGTAGAGTACAATGAGGAAAGACACTGGGGGGGACTCTATTTGTGAAAGAGATGAAAGACTGTTGTGTATGGAAGGGAGGTTTGACAATTGTTTCAGGAAGTCAGAAGGTATGAGGATGCTAACATGACAAGTAATATGTTCTTGTGAGGAGAGTTCCATTGGAGGAGCTCACACAGAGATTTTACCAGAACCAATTACAAGAGTATAGGATTGCTTGTTTGTTTATTTATTTATTTATCATTTGTTACCCGGGAAAGTCTGACTTGGAAGGAAGCCAATTTTCAGAGTGCTCCAGATGCATGTCTTTTTAACGTGGGAGGAAACCGGAGCACACAGAGGAAATCCATACAAATGCAGGGAGGACATGTAGACTCCACACAGAAGGCTCCCCAGCTGAGAATTGAACAGGAGAACCTCTTTCTGTGAGGTGGCAATGCTACCATTGTACCACTGCTCCATCCAATTGATGGTCTATATGTTTGAATCCTGCCTAGAACAAGTCATGATGGTGGTGTAATACTTCTACAGAAATCCACACTTACCTTTCGTAAGACTTGTTTGTTTGTTTAGACTTGATAATTGTTGCTTTGTATAAACAGATAAAATAAGAATTAAAAAATATCTGAACACAGATGTCTGGAGAACACAGTTTAATGCCTTCAAAACCAACAATGACTGAGTGCTTTCACCTTTCAACAACTTAATAGTCAGTGGAATGAGAACCAAATAGATTTCCTTGACATTCATCTTAGCAAGGTAGATAATGTAGGTACAATAGTAAGCAACATTCATAGAAAACATACCTACTCCATGTTACACTTTGAAAGTTGTCACCCTTTACATCAAAGACATAGCATAGTGAAAAGTCAAATAGTGAGACTCTCCCGGTTAATTAGTGATAATGTGACATTTCAGGAAGAAATGTATACCTTGGTAGGAATGTTTAGAGACAGAGGCTACCCATTAAAACTATTCCTCAAGGTTAGGAAGGAAGTGATGAGAAAGAGATGTACTAGTTTTTGTCCCATTCTACTAACCACTGAAAGGGTACCACAAGAAAAATCAAGGAAAAATAATCAAGATTCTTTAATACCCAGGTATAACCATTTGAAATCTTTTTTTAGCTGAGAGTGTGAACAAATCTTATCAAAGTTGTATGAACAGTAAGATCAAATCGGTCCTGGGTGAGGAACCTAGAGTTGTATATAGCCGAGGTAAAAACATCAAAAATATAATTGAATGTGACAACAGGAGGCGAGTGACATATCAATCTTTGATGTACAAATGTGGAAGGTGTAAGTACTGTAAGTTCATTAATGATGGACCCTATGTTGCAGTGAGTGGTTGTAACCAGACCTTAGCATGCCCAGGTAAATGCAATTGCAATATAAAAATGGTGGTGTATTTGGCAACATGCACGGCATGCCCAGGGTACTATGTTGGGAAGACCATACATAGACTCTGGGACAGAATAGCTGAACATCAAAGGGAATTAAGAAAGAAAAATCCATGTAACGCTCTAGCCCTGCATAGTATGCACTGTAACAATTTTAAAAGATTTATATTTTTTGTAATTGATCGGGTTTATTTGATGAGGCGGGTAATGACAAACTTGAAGAAGAGGCTAAGGAGGTCAGATGGCAATTAAGATTAAATGCCACATCCACACCACCTCTAAATGATAATAGTACCCTCTTCCCAATTTTAAAACAAAGGGCTAATGTGATTTAAACTGATTTTAAAAATATGTATTTTGACTTTTGAGTGGTGGTATATTTTGCATATTTTATACATCAAGCAATTAAAACTACATACACATGTTTTGTATATATATATATATATATATATATATACATATATATATATATATATATATATATATATATATATATATATATACACACACACACCTTGCATAAGCATTAAGGATACACAGATATAGTTCTACATGGGCTTAAATATATGTAGTAGTGGATCTAGGAAGCTATTTTGTTCTATTAATTGATATGCAAACTAGAATGAGGCTTTGTTAAATGATTGGTTACATTTGAGTTTAAAAGCTCATTGTGATTGGTCTATAATATTTTTAACTTGTATTATATGTGGATTTTTTAATTGTAAAGTTACTCTGATGAAGCCTTAGTTGTTGAAAGGTGAAAGTGTTCAGTCATTGTTGGTTCTGAAGGCATTAAATTGTGTTCTCCAGACATCGGTGTTCAGATATTTTTTATTTTTATTTTATCTGTAAATTTTTGCTTTGTGTCTATAAACTGATTCCTTGGTGATATTCCATAATGTGGTGTAGTATTCTCTGTTTGTGGTTGAAAGATCTTTTCTTTTCTTTTTTTTTTTCAGGCTTCATCTCAGTCCTGCATTAAGGTTTTCAATTCTTTGTTGAGCTATTCAGTTTAAATAGTCTGAAGACTATGGGGAAGTGATTGTTCTGAAGAGGTGAAAGAAGATGAAAGAATTAATTAATGTCAATGTTGGGATTAGTTGGGCAAAGTATGGATGACCATTCCATGGTGGAGAGTCAGGGTTATAGTCTGGAAAATGTTTCAGGAGACGTGGGTCTGAAGGACACCATTTTTGATATCTGATTTTCAAGTGTTGTATGTGGAATGTTAGCGCAGTGATCACTGAAATTTGGTGGGTGGGTTCAAAGAGAGGAGATATTAAAAGGAAAGGAGGTTATAATGAAGTCTATTAGAGAGTGACAATTTATTTTGAGATTAAATCTGATTTACTGAGCTACTAGTTGGAGTACTTTCAGGTCTGCAAGATGTCCAGACATATCAGACATCACCATGCTTGATTGGGCCAAGAAAGTTATGGTTATAGTCACCATGGATAATGATGTGCTTATTAGGAGTTTCCACAGCTAGAATGTTAAACATAAGACCTTTGAATATTGTGAATGTGACAATGGATGGAAGGTAAGAAAGTACAATGTATAGAATTGACCAAATGGAGAATAGAATGGAGATGACTTGAGTGGCAGTTTAGTGATCAATGGAGGGGGTTGACCTGGCTGACTACAGGTAAGTGTGGATTTCTGTAGGAGTATTACACCACCATCATGACTTGTTCTGGGCAGAATTCAAACATATAGATAAAACCTGAGAAAAATGGTGAATCTGGTTGTGATAAATGTTTCAGCCATAACTCTGTAATAGCTAATATTTCAGGAGATTGAGAGGCTAGAAAGGTACTGATGTAGTCCAGTTTGTTTTGTGTACTTTTGCTTCAGTAAAATATTCCTTGTGTGAGTAAAATATTTAAAGGCATTTAAAGGTGCCTGGCCAACACATGTTGGGATATGCTTAGAAATACAAAACTCTGTAAAAGACTACTATGGCAATGTATCAGGCTGGAGTCTACTGTTGCATGCTGACTGCTGACCAGTGTACAGACAAATGCTGCACATACTGAGGCACAGGAGTGCCAGGCATTTCTGCTCTTTGGCTATTTAGATTGAGCTTGGATGTTGTAAAACCATGTTGTTTACATTCAGGTAGGTTTTGTAGCTGAGGGCTCAGGCTTTAGTAGCTTGGGGGTGGGTAAATTAACACTTGAGGAAATTCTAGCAGGTTCCTCTGTGTGCTCCTTTTATTCACAGCCCCATGCTCACTTAGAAATGTACTGAAGTAGTGCTTATACTGTCTTTCTCTCCATGTTTTTTTGCCAAATGGTTTATTCTGTAACTTTAATGAGGCAATATATTAATGAACTGCAGTAAGACGGAAATAAAAAGGCATGGGTAGGCACTCCTTTTATACCAGAGGTGCACAGCATTGCCTGTGGGGTGTTGGCCACCAATCCTTTTGTCAGAAGGTTGATAAACTCTGGAAGTATTTATAACATCTATTTGCCTCCAGCTGAAGTTCAGGCTGTGGTAACTACTGCAACACTGAAACATATCAGTAACAGCACTAGTTTACATTTCTACAGATCTTTGGCACGTGTAAGGAACAATAAGACTCTGGGCTGTCTCACATGGACACAGGAAGTGCATGCAGGCTCCAGTGTTTCCATCAGTGTAGATGCATATAATAAATGGTCAGAGGTTAACTCTTTGATTCAGCTACCTCAAAGAAGACAACAATATTAAAAACAGTATGTTTGCAAGGAAGGTATGGGTGCACACAAACATACCTCTCAACCTCTTAGCTCAAGAAATCTGGACAAAACCTAAAATAATGGGGGAGGGGGAGGACCAAAAAAGAACAGACTTTAAATATTGCTTTTATATCTAGAAAGTTGACAGAATAATTGGATTTGTGTTAGCATGCATTTTCTGAAGGATATGAGCCTGAAACTCAAATGTATGTCAACAGACCAAAAATATGAGGCAAACATTTGAACATTCTGTGAAAATCTGGATAGTTCAGGGAGGTATGTGCACAACAAATTTTCAGGAGCAATGATTCACAATTTCCCCATTATGTTTCAAATGTTTAATAAAATGACAGGCCATAAGGCATACTATACTGTCTCCTAAGTTCTCTCAGTGCTACTTAAATAGTTTCATAGCTTAGCACTAGGCTGTTGATCCAGTGGACCAGTTGTATCCCACCCATGAGATTCCAATTATAATTTACCAAGACTTGAATTAATACCAGGCCCCATATGATCTGCATGAAGTACATTATATCTAGTTTTAACACCCTTTCATAAAGGCTTGATGGGCCAGACTGGGGTTGTATTTATGAATGTCCATCCACTTCTCTGGGTTATGCTTGAAAAACAATCAGGGAGCAACTCCGCTTTACATCTAGTGGGAATCTGCTCCATAAAAGAGGAATTCTCTATGTTAGAAATCTATTTCACCAACAGGCCCTGTTTATCTTTTAGTGGAAGTTTAGGTCTCCTGAGTAGGTGTTTAGGGTATTAGTAGTTTTGTGGATGTAGTAGAAGTTGCACAGGACAAGAGTTGGGAGGGTGGCTTAATAGTTAAGGTGTTTGCCTTATAAACAGAAGGTGCAGGGTTTGAGTCTCACAAAGGATAATTGGCTAGGCTTAAAATGGCTCGCAAGGGCAGTTAGCTTAGTACTAACCTATGAACCTATAATGCTGTCTATCTAGACAGAGGTCCCCTCTCAGACTTCTCTAGTAACTTTTAGTGTATTTTTATAAATATATAAATATAAAAAATATTTCCCAACAAATGTATAAATATAAACAATATTTCCTAACAAACAACATATTTCCCCTTTCAACAAACTAATACCAAAATTCAGTTCAGAAGAGCTTCTTATAACTTCACTGAAATTAAACTTATAAACAAATATGTATTGCTGTCCTTTACATCCCTCCTGGAACCAGTGTAGCTATACTGGAAGATATCCTACATTGGATATCTATAACAGTTCCACAAGAAAAAAATACTACTAGGTGATATGAATGTCAATTGGTTGGACAGAAACTGTAACTGCCTTACATCTAGCATGAACTTATTTGGTTTCACACAACTAATAACCCCACACATTATAACAAGTCATCAAATTCCCTATTAGACTGGATCCTAGTATCAGACACTAGCAGACACAAAACCGCAGGTACAATATCTGACTGTCTCAGTGATCATCTCTTAATCTATACAACCAGACATCTCATGCATCCACTTAAACAGCATGTTTATAAAACAACATGCAACCTTTCCAAGTTTAACCTATAAATGTTCATTACTAACCTATCATCTATTAACTGGAACTTCCTAAAAAATCCTCCCCTTAGATAATGCTGTAAATGAATTCAATACAACTTTCCTGAATATCATAAATAGCCTTGCACCTTCTAAAAGTAAGAGACTAAAATCAAATAATACAATTTGGCTCTCCAAACAGGTAGAATGCTAATGCAGGTCTGAGAAAAAGCATGGAAAGAATGGCAAAAATACAAAACACCACAATATCTTGAAAATTTCAGAATGCTTTGCAATCATACTAAAAAGCAAATTAATGAAGATATAAACTATAATATAATCATTTTCGGAATAATAGTAAACACAACCCTAAAAATTCTGGACAGCCATTAAAGAAATTATTATGATCCAGTGACCAAAAACTCCTGTCAGTCCACAAACCTATCAAATCTGCTGGGCATTGTCTGTACTCGTACCATGTTGCTAAGGCCTGGAACTCCTTATCTCTAGCCATCAGGTCAATACTCTCCCTCCCATCCTTCAAAATCAATCTGAAAGACCTCCTAGCCAAAAGCTGGCTCTGTCCATGCTCAACACCAGGATAAACTTTTCCATAAATGTGGACATATTATATCTGTTCATATTTTACATCTCCTTACTCTCCCTTCATCACTCACTTCCTTACTTCTGTCAATTTCTCTCCCCTAGATTTTTCTCTAAATATGACATAAGCCTGCTTTTCTCTCACTATGTATTACAATTTCTGTTTGTGTTATATTAACTTACCTTTACTTTCTCTATAAACTGTCTAAAATTTATCTAACTGTTAAATCATTGTCATATAACTTGTGTCTATTTTAACCAATGTTTTCATAATATGTCTAATTTGGTATAATTATTTAAACTGTAATGTTTTGAAATACTTTGGAGTTTTTCTCCCTGGGTCTCCACTGAAAATGGGCTCCTACCCAGTCAGACTTTTACTGGTGATCAAATGTCAATAAACCAGTAACAGTGCTACTCATTACACCACTTTGCTGTCCCATTCACAACTACTGATATACCTGAATGAGCACAATTATTTCCTTCCCAGTATTAATTTCATCAAGCTTATGACATAAACATCATAATAATCTTCATAGTGGGTCTATATTATATTATTGCATGCTTACAAAACCGAACGATGATTGCTCGACCCCATGTAAGCGAAAGCTTACAATGTCGAAATCTCAGAACAGCGATTTTTTTTCCAAGGGAAAATAAAAATCGCTGTTGCAAAAAAAAAAAAAAAAAACTTTAAAACATTACATAATGTGGGAGGCTTCTCCCGCCACAGCCTTGACATGGGAGGCTGTGCACCCTACCCCCCTAGTTAAATATACCAACTCCGAGATCGCATTACTGTGCCGAAAATGGCAAAGTAAAGGAAGCAGCCAAGTGAATTCTTTCCCAGGGAAAGAATTTGCTTAAAAGCCACTTCACTATTTTGCCTTTTCATTCTTTTACGTTCGATCAAGACGCATTAGACAAAATGCATCTGTGATCATGTAATAGGAACCTTTCATAACAATTGCGCTAACCCCCCTTTTTCCCCATTTTTTCTACATAGCTGCAGGGTGTCACCTCAGCAGTGACAGTTTTCTACAGTCAATGTTCACAACCTCGAGTGACTAACCCTGCAACATCCATTTTAAAATTTGACACAGGAGTAAATATGTAGGCACCATCTTCCAGGATCTCTCAAAGGCTGTTGATGTGGTCAGCCACACTATTCTTTTTACATCCTCTCAGAATACATATTATCTACAAGCATACAACTTCTTTGCTCAAGAATTCTAAACAAAGCCAAAATAAGATGGGAACAAAAGTCTAAAATTGGGGAACAAGTTTCAAATATTACTCTAATTCACTTAAAAAGTCAAAAGAACAACAGGTAGGTTTGGAATCACATTTCTATTTTGAACAAGTAGGAAACTCTAGAATGGCTTTATTGACTGTAAACTCCAGTGATTTTATCATAAAATAAAAAAAAAATTAAGATGGACAGAGCAAAGATATGAGGCAAGAAAATCAGGGATAGCTGAGAGGTATGCTTACAGGCTTCAAAGTATTCATTAGATCAGTGTGACTCAATGCGTTCCATAGTATTTTCATAGAATGGAAAAAAATTCAGAAACAGTTCACCAAAAATGCCTTCAGTGAACATTGGAGGAAATCTTTTTTGCAGGAGAACAAGGCCCTTTACCCCTTCAAGTGGGGAAATAGCCCTACACTCACTAGACATATTTACCTACTCCAAGTTTGTTCAACAGTGGGGAAAGAGGCAAAGTCCACTGTCAGCAAAAGTAGTTTCCACTAACATCTATCATTTTACAGTCACCAAAACTGCATGTGGCAATTGTCATGCTCCTGTTAATGAATGGCAAAGGAACCGTCTAATGAAGCATGAGGCAAGTTTTTTTTATTGTTATTGTTTTCAGTAGTGGATTTACTAGGAGAGCTATCGGCTTCTGAAATGTGATCTCTGTTTTTTTCTGGCAAGTCATTAAGCACTGTTGTTGCTAAATCATGACAGACATTTTAAGTTTCAGACTTCATATCCTTCAGAAAATGCTATGTAAATTATATTATTCTAGCAACTTTCTAACTGCAAATTCTTGAACTAAGAGGTAGACAGCAAAAGGTCATACAGTGAGTTTCCCCTGTATGGTTCTAACAGCAATGATCTGAAATAAGATTTGGGGCCATTAGTTATACATTTATTTATTATATATTTATTTACAGGGGCAGCCCGTGCTATTGGACTGCCGGACTGCAGCCCCCCCCCCCCAGATGTAAAATAAGAAAGAAAGTCACATAAAATAAAATAAAATACAAAAGAAAAGAAAAAACTATCACAAATAGCGGACTTTCGCTCATGCACGCTAGCATTTCCGATATCTGGACTACTGCTGAGACAGTCTGGAGCATGCGCAGACTGTCTCAGCAGCAGTCTGGATTACGAAGCTTTCAAGTGCAGAGATCCAAGAAGTCTATGCAGTTGTACTGCATAGGCTGTTACAAAGGGATCGGACTCAGACTGCAATGTCGGCAGGCTGGGAGTCTCGACAGGGAAGGACATCTCGCGGGCTTAACGAAGCTGTGGAAGGATGTATTTAGTGCTGCTCCAATGAGCGAAGCTGTGGAAGGATTTACCTGTCCCAGGTAGGGTGTGTGTGTGTGTGTGTGTGTGTGTGTGTGTGTGTGTGTGTGTGTGTGTGTGTGTGTGTGTAAAATGCCCCAGGTGCTATATGGTGGTGGGTAGAGAATAAGGCTTGGGCCCAGGTGGCAAGAGCCTAAATTCCCTACCCACCACCATTTGTAAAAATGTTGCAGATATTTCCCTCATACTTGTTCTGTTCCTCATAAAATCTGTGGTTTCTGTATTTTTGTGTCCTTGCAAAGCCAGTAGTGCATTGATGCAGTGGTAGCATTGTTGCGTGACAGCTACATGTTCTCTGGTTTGATTCTTGGCTGGGGTGCCTTACCTTCTGTGTGGAGTCTGTATGCCCTCCCTGTTTTTGTTTCCTCTAGTGTCCTCCCATTTTACAAAGACATGTGTCTGACTGGAGTGTTTCTCCGTGGGCCTCTGCTAAAAATTAGCTTTTGTTCCAAGTCAGGCATTCCTGGTTAACAAATGTTAAAAATGACACGCATTTGAATATCAGACTTCATATTCTTCAGAAAGTGCATGGTAACACAAAAGCTTTTATTCTAGCAATTTTCTAAGTGTATAAGATGGATATTTGAAATTTGTCCCTATTTTTGGGACTGTATTCCCCCATTATTGGCTTCATCCAGGTTTTGTGCTAAGGTTGAGAGCTATGGTAAGAACTGAAATCACTGAATATGTTTGGGGGCTATATTCCCCCATTACTGGCTTTGTCCGGGTGTTTTTTGCTAAGAGGTTGAGAGCTATGGTGAGAAATGAATTCACTGAATGTTTAGGGGCTGTATTCACCCATTATTGGCTTTGTTCAGGTGTTTTGTGCTAAGAGGTTGACAGCTGTGCATTGGTGAGAACTGAATTCACTAAATGGTAGCCATTTAAGTTTCCATCTTCCTCTTTCACAAAACAGCTGATTTGGCATAGTGGTATGTTGGTCTGACTGTTTTGCACAGGGTCCTGGGTTAAGGCTTGGCGGTGAAATGTATGGTGGTAACACAGCATTTTATTCTAGCAACTTTCCAACATTATACAAGCAATGTTTAAAATGTGTCCCTGGTTTTGGGTTTTTGTCCCCCCCCCCACAATAAACTTTGGCTTTTTCCAGATTTCTTTGTGCTGCAAAGTTCAGAGATACAACTGAGTGAGTAGATTTTACAAGGAGCTGAGAGCTGCAGGGGAGCAAAAGTTTAGTGCTGCTTATGCTGAGTCTGCTTGCATTGTTAATAGCATAACATGTAGTATACTTGCTTTGATGCAGAAGGCTGTGGGTTCTACTCCCACAGTAGATAGATGCATTTCTGATACTATACTGTGTTGCAAGAGGGGTGGATGCGAAGATACCTAGTAACTATGAACCTGTTATCATTTTGCCATCCATTCCCTATTGCAATATTGCTAGCTTATCATTTTTTTTAGTGTAAGATAGGCAATTTATTCCTCAAGGGTAACGGGCGCTTTATTTGTAGATGAAACAATGAAATACAAAGTTGTTTGCTAGCAGCAACCTCTTCATTAGTTACAGATCTCTTTAATGTGGAATTATTTAAATGACTTTTACTTCTTCAGAGATTGTGCATATGTACTGATACTGGTGGACTGCAGAAGTTTGAGTAGACTTTTACAATGGAAATGTTCTGAATTGGGCAGTTTTGTCATTACTGGTGCATGCATTTTGTTTCATTGTTTACTGGAAAAATTTCAAAACAATAAATTTTAAACACCCTCTAAAACTGTACTGTATTGTACAAGGAATATAATTTAATACAATCAGGAAGGTGTATGAAAGAGCATGTGTATGTTTCGTGTGCAAGGGGCCTGTGATTTGAAAACAGCCCAAACCCAAAGTTAATCTGCCACTGGCAAAATGTATTTTCTTTGAATGTGGGTTTCAATGCTGTTTCAATGATTGTGAGTTTTCAAGGGAAGAGAAGTTTTAATGCTAAGTCTGTTCTTATTGCGAGACTGCATTGCTTTGTTTAGCAGATATGATATCTATTAGCGTTTGCGCTGTAAAATGCAAAATAAAACTTTTAAATGAAGTCCAAATCATCGCGGAAGTAAAGCAGTATGCACATTAGTGTTTATGGTAAATGAGGTGAAATAGCCAAGTAATGGTTCATTGGAATGGCTGTAGAGGGGGAAGCTCCATTCGACCATGATTTTGTGAGGGGGGAAGGGCAGCAAACTTAAAGACAGCCCCGGCTGAACTATACCTCTCAACTGTCCAGATTTTTGCAGAATGAATAGATTTTTGCCTCTTATTTTTCGTTTGTTCCTCATAAAATTTGTGGTTTTCTGTCAAATAATTTAGGAATGAAGTCACTAAATAATGACAGACACCGAGTTTCAGACTTCATAACCTTCAGAAAAATGTATGCTAAAGCAAGACCTGTTATTTGATCAACTGTCTCATTTTATACAAGAGCAATTTTTAGTACTATTTATATGTTCCCCCCATATATTTGGCCTTGTCCAGATTTCCTGCATTAACAGGTTGAGAGGTACATGCAAATAAATTGCTTTATAGAATTAGGCATATCCAAACCTCTCAACTGTCCCCGATTTTGGCTCAAAATGTTGCTCTTCCCTTAATAATCCCTCTGCAAAATGGCAATTTTGAAAGAAAACATGGAGAGTTTACAGTTAATAAATAACTGTAATAATCAGTTATAGATTACTTTTATTTCAGAAATGCATATAGATTATTTTATTTTGTTAGCTGCTCAAGTTAGCAGTACTAATATTAAAAATGTCCCTTCTTTGACAGGTTCCCAGCTGTATTGTGTGGCTATTTTATATTTTTGAATCACATTTTTGGTCCATTTTTCATAAAATTGTGGGGGTTTTTTTTGGTAAATTAGTGGCAAATCATTAAAGACTGAAGTTAGAAAATAATGACAGACATTTCAGTTTCAGATTTCATACCCTTCAGAAAATTCATACTAATGTAAGACCTACTATTCTATTATCTTTCTAAGTTTATAAGAGCAATATTTAAAATTTGTCCTTATTTTTGGGCCTTTGTCCCACTTCTATGTATGGCTTTGTCCAGATTTCTTGCTCTGAGGTTGAGAGGTATGACAAATGTGTCAGGGCCATCACAGTCAGCCAGAGACATTTCAAATTGTGACATACTTGTTGCACCCCACTCCCCCATGTAGTGACTCTGGATGTGTCCAAGCAAGGCAAGGAGCAGTTATGCAGTGTAAATGTGCAGACTATCCCCCCATCCAAGGTAGACCCAACTACTACAATGGCTTTTCATCTGTCCTTGATTTTGCAGAATGTTCTAGTTTCTGTCATATTTTTATACTATTGATTTATACTTATTATTATTCAGAAAGTGCCTGTTGCTCTGTGTTTAAGTAGCAATGCTTTAATGACCATCAGGTAAGCTTGTCTGAGATTGTAAGATGCAAGTAAGTTGTTTTAATAAGCATGCTGTTAAAGAATTACCAGCATTGAAAGCCTTTCTGTTGTTGCCATGCAGAGAATACTTACATAACTAGATAACATATACGCCTTGGGTACTGAAATGCATATGACAGTATTTGTAATAAAGGACGGGATTACATTATTTTAAGAGCTCATTACAGGCTTTACCTGCAAACTAAACAGAATGCCAATCTATCATGTGCGGTCCATATCATGTGCAGTAATCCTTTAAGCAATGTATGTTGAGCTTGTTTCCTGGTTGCGTTTCGTTTTTTACTTTGATCATGTTTTCCCCATGAAACAAGTAGATAGTTGTTGTCAGGCAGCAGGCCTTTTTTGGATAAGAAACATTTTTACAAGTGGGGGTATCACAGAGATTGCTATTTCAACATGTTACATGGTACTTTAATAAAGCTGAATATAAATTCTAATGCAGTACAAGGAGAAGTGGTTTGAGTTGAGTGCTGCTTGTTATTCTTATACTTGATTTTGACTAGCATTCCAGTAATGTATTTAAAAAGTAATTTATTTTTTCATGCCTCACAACCTTTTTGTTTCCATCTAGATATTAAGTAAGCTGTCATGCAGCCAATGGATTGAAATATGTTTTTTCTTCTACACTTCATTTTGTCTTGACTGGACTCTCATAATGATGGTTTGGCACCCAGGGCAGAGTATTTAATTAAATTTACAGTTTTTGTGGTTTTGAGCATAGCCCCTCCCCTTTCTAGTTGGCCACACCCATTCCCATTGACCCCACCCATTCAGCTGTCTCCTGCAGGCCCCCTTTGATTTGAAGTCACCAGCCACCACTGTTTATTTATTTGCTGTTTGTTTTCCAGGATAGTCCATTGGGCCACAAGTCCTGGGGAGAAAAGCTCCAGAAAATACAAATACATAGTACAGAAAAGTTCCAAATGCATAGTAGTACATAGTACAGCCAAGTATAAATCAATAGCATGCTTTTTGAATCAATGTTACATAATACAGAAGAAAAAAGATTTACATTCATATAATTTATAGGAAGTTAAAATCCCACAGAAGGGATGAATTCAAACAAGGAAAGAAAAGTAGTACTGTTTTAATGAACTGAATGACCAGCCAGTCCTGTACCATAATAGCATTCTCCAAAAGGTCAAGATCCACAGAAATATCTGGCATATGTACTCTTAATAGTAGAGTAACGGAAACACAACTCAGGAATGTGTCGAAGGTAGGTCAGGATCCTCTGCAAGTTAATCAAATGTGGCATTACAGGATATCTTTCCATCCAATTGGAGAACTAATTCTACATGGAGGCACATGTCTGCTGAATGGAAGGCCTTGAGAACCTCAAACTGCAGCAATCCTAGTGGGATCTAGTAGTCAAGACATTGAACTGGAGTCAATTACTGCCCCAAATGTTGGGACATCCTTGGCTTAAATCACATTACTCTCCCATACTTCAGTGACTCAGAAATTGAAACAGCACCTTTCTGGGTCAACAAGGGGAGATGAAAATGAATTTTGGTATTTTTTTCCTTTAATTCTGATTAATAAAAAAAAAAAAAAAACAATGGAGGAAATGTGAACAGGATTTTTTTGTGCTAGAGTTGACAGAATGCCAAACTCTGATTCATGGAGAAAATACAGTTACTGGTCTGTGATGCTACAGCTTTAGATTCAGACAACAAATGTTATGATGACATTTTGAAGCAATGCCCCAAAAAGCCACCTATACCAATACTTGTTGTTTATCAGAAAGAGCAAAATACTGCAGGTAGCCAAACTTCTACTACAAGCAGATATCTGTGGTGCATCACTATCGCATTATCTAACTAGAAGTTGTCTAAGAAAGTGATCTAATCACAGTTTATCTTGCTAAACAATACATGTATTTTGACAAGTACTCGCTTTAAATTTCTAGGCAATATCATATACCATAAGTTCCACTTCAAGGAACATATACTTTATAAACAAAAAAAATGGAAACATGCCTCTAAATCAAGTGCAAAGCATACACAGTCCAAATCCAAAAACATTTGGGCAATAACATACACAGTGCAAGCCGCTATCGAAGATATCTCGTTTATTAAACCAGTTAAACACTTTTGGCCACAAACAACAATTATGGCCTTCTTCAGAACTGTCATCATACTGACAAACTTCTCTTAAATACCTCTCCCTCATTATAAAATATCCAATCAGCAAGCTGAAAGCTACAAAACTACTATTAAATGTATAAAAAACATTCAAAACATATTGGGCAGGATTCACGAAGCCTCTGTGTAAGAGTTACAAGTCTTACACGGAGGCTGCAGTTAAACGGTGTGACGTCAGCATGCCATGAATATTCATGAGGGCATGCTGACTCACACCCAAGGCTAACACGGTCCATGTAAGAAAGTAGGGGGCGTGTCTGCAGGGCGAGTCCTGCAAACGGACACGCCCCCAGAAGAGGAACAGTCCCGAAAGTAAACCCCCACGAGACAGTCCGCGTAAATGTCAACAAACACAACACATGGCCCCACAGACTATAAACATAAAAAGTAAGAATGAGCATGTTATGGTTTTTTTTATAAGTTCTAAAGATGTTTGCCCGTAATTGTGCTCGTTTGCGTGGGCGTGCCCGTCGCTTAGCCACAGTTAGCAGTCAGTGGAAAAGCATATAAGATCTAAATATGCAAAGTAAGCCAAAAAGCAATAGCGTAGCGGTAGAGACGTCGGCTGAAGACGAGGCAGTCACGGTTCAAGCCCCCACAACATCAATTTTTATTTCTAGTGAAATAAGCACGAAACAATTCCCTGACATATATGTACATATATAAAATTATATTTTATGTAAAATGTAATGAAATGGGCCATGTATTTTGAAGAAATGTGAGATAATAAAAAAAATAAAATGTCAGAAGTGCCTATAGCTGAGCTACGCTCTAACAAGCTGAGTATATCTGCCCGTAGGTGAGCAGTGGTTTAACAGGTGTAAAATGAGTGCCCGGGGTTGAGCAGTGTTGTAACACGCTGAAACTGTGTGCCCGTAGCTGAGCTGAGCGTAATATGCGTGCTGACAGCGAAATGATGTGTAAACCAGCGTAACCCGTTTGCGCGGAGCTGTGCACCGCGCCAACAAGATAACCAGCGGTTAACGTTGAGCAAGCTGTATCAAAACTGTCTTTACACAGACACACCTCCTAGCTTGTGTAGACAGTCATAAAAAAAAACAAAGCAATGGCCAGGCTCGAACTCAGGATACCATGCACCATAGTCAAAGTACTGAACCACTAAGCCATGACAGTTGCTCTTAGAAATGCAGTAATAGCATATATATAGGAATGAATGGAAAGAGAAGCATGACAAAGCAGGTTTTGTGAAGCTGATACATTTCCAAATTGGCCAATCACAGATAAGTGTGGGAAAAACGGCATATATAAGCCCCATAGGCGGGAATACACAACATAACTGATTGTGGAATCGATTTGCAGTCAGGATGGCAGGTGTAGGAGAGGGTAGTTGCTTCCGAGCACAGAGGTGGGGCATTGAGGAGTCCAAATATATGGTTTGGCTCCTCATCCATGATCATGAGGCCCAACTCATGCAGGGCCAGGTCCTGTGGGGAGCAAACAAGGCTGAGGTGTGGGACCGGTTGGCACATGATCTCACCAGTGCCACAGGAATACCAAGGACTGGTGAACAGGTCAGTCACCACCATGCAGACCTGAAGAAACTGAAGCAGGACCAACTGAACCGTTGGATCCAGGAGGCCCGGCAAATGCCCAACGCCCCACTACTGAGTAAGTTACATGTAATTATTTATGTCAGAAATTAACCTAGCTGATATTATGGAGATCTGTATTCCAATATTACTTCATTTATATTACAGCTGCAGGTGTCCGTTCCATGAATCGTCGAGCCTATGCCGATAGGCTTGTGTGGTTGCGCCACCAGGCAGGTTAGTAATTCTCTTCCTGTAACTGTTATAAAATATAAGTATGACAGCTTGCAAAAGAGTGCAGTGTAGTCACTTATTAATAAAATGTGCAAGTAACAGTGTAAGAGAGATTCTGTTAGTACTGTGTGATTACATAAGTGGGATGCAGCCTGCAATCCAAAAATAAAAATGAAACAAGTCTGAAATAAAGATGTTCCACCTGTAATGTAATAGTACATAACCTGCAGCAGGCTGTAAATTACAGCTACACAAGCTGAGTAAAACACATGTGTGAAATATATCCCTGTTTAAAATCTGAAACATGATACAAGTGAAACTGTTGGAAAGGATTGTTGTAACCAAGTAAAACATGTCAATAAAGCCTAGAATTAAGTACCATCCTGAATTGTAAAAATAAAACAAGTGAGATTGTGAGAAAGAGGTATGAATCCACCAATAAAGTTGTAATAACTCCTGAAAAAAGTATACTGCAGTCAGTACAGAATGAAATGAATGTGACAGGCACAACCAGAGAGTGAAATGTGTGGCATAAAGTACTGAAGCTGGAATGTGTGTCCCACAATTTGGATATGTTGCTGTACGTTTGCAATATGCAGATAGTATGGTTGTATGAAATACCAAACATCCACAGTTGTCTAGAGCCATATAAATCAAATGTAGCAGGATGCTGTAGCTGAACAGAGCCAGATATGAATGTGTATGAATAAAAATGCAATATATATTAATGTAGCAGTAACATTCCCATCACCAACATGCGTAAGTTTACACATAGGAAACTGTAGTCAGACCTGTAGGGTGTATATATATCTGCAGCTAGTAGAAATGTACAGCATATGTATAGGTATTTGAAGTTGTTAATGAAATATTTCTTCACCCTACCCTATAACCACAAATAATCCATTCCACATGAAATGGGTATGTGTATTCACAATTAACTCCCCTGGACATTTGTCCTGTTGGTTCATACATATTTGCATGTATGTTGATGCATGTTCCCTGTTCATACATCCAAACCTGATGGCCTGTTGCCATCAATCAACCCTGCATGTTGTTGGATTGTGCATTGTTGTTCAAATTATGCATGTGTTATGCTTGCTGTTCAATGGCTTGAATTTATTGGTGTTTGGTTAATGGGAATACTAATGCATGCTGTTACAACTAATTGTGAATGGTATTGTACGTTACTAACCCAAACTGTCATAAAATAATGCAAAACATAGGACGACAGGGAAGGCGGGTTCCAGCGGACCCACCTCTCCCACCTCAGCTGGCAAGTGCACCTGGCAGTAGTGCCCAGGCCGGACCCTCCTCCGGGTGGCCCTGTGCCACCTGCGGGTGAAAGCGCTGCAGGGGATGGGGCTCATCCCCCCTCTGCAAGCGTGGCCGGAGGAGAACATCCACTCACCCTCCGTAGTGTCCGGACTGTGGTGCGTAGGGAGATCAGGCATTCTGTGCTTGGGCCCCTATGCCAGCTTGAGGCACGGGTGGCACAACTCACGGGCGTGCCTGCTGCCCGTCCTACACAGCCCCCAGCACAGCCCCATCCTGGGCAGTGAAGGCACAGTGGCAACTGCCCATGGGTGGGGATCTCAGTTCCACTGTTGCCATCTGTGAGCTCATGGGCTCGAGATATCCAAACATCCAACCCCGTCAATTGTGTATCCCCCCCACATGTGTCATACACCACCCCTGTATGCGTCTTGTTTGTCTTGTCTGTTAACCTCCCCTACCTACCTCCCCAGCTATACCTATTTCCTGTACCTGACATTCCACTCTCACCTAAAAAAAAAAAGGGCACTCTGTTCCCACAAAAAATTACGCCCCATACATAGCTGCCCATTTCGCACACATGTCTGCTGGACATGTAAACTGGCAATTACAATTGGCTGTACAACAAATATTGTTGTCCTCACCCCTCTCTCAGGGGTGGAAGGTTTCAAATTTCACACCAAATTACAAACATATGCACAGCTGTTGCTGATAAAGAAATGGGCAGCTATGGGCCTTTCCTACATCCCTCCTGCAAATCCCGAGCTTGTTTTCCTACTGTCCTACCCTCTTTGTGCCCCCTTTTTCACCACTTTCCTATCTCCCCATTTTTTTTTCTTTCAAAGAAATTAGCGTGGGTGTGCGCGAGAGTAAGCACTTTTAAGCAGTAGTAAACGGGTGTGCGCTTCTGTGCGCTTAGCTAAGCATGTGTGCGCGAAGCTAAGCGACAGTGTGCATGCGTGAGCTCTGCGCAAACCAGCGCTAACCCGCTTATAACTGCTTAAAAGTGCCTTAGTCACTCTGAATGACAAGGCCTGTAGTTTGCTCAGCAGCAAAATAAAATTCCTCTGTCAGTCTCGAACCCAGGACCTTGGAAACAGTAGTCTGCATGACTTACCACAAAGGCATGACTGCTATACAAGAACATTGTGCTGAAAGAAATATATCATGAAATAGTAGGAATTAATGTAAAGGGAATATATCAAGTCTAGTACACAAAGCATGTCATGTATATTTACTGTCAAATCTAGTGGATTTGTAAAATATTACTGTGTGAAGAGAAACAGCCATGCTAGTTAGTAGCTAAATGTCACAGTAGCACCTGGCAAGCCACACACATACTCAGAGCAGGATAAACACTGCCATAGTTGAATAGTTAAGAGCCCAGACATAGCAACTGTGACTGAGTTACAGGGATGTCCCTGATTTGAAAACAAATGTCAACTGTGCCCCACTGACTCCCTGTGAAATGTACTAACAGTAGGTAGAAAGGTGTTACAACACATGCAATGGTTACTATGAATTACTGAAAGTATGCACCACTTGCACGTCACAAATGGTGTAGTAATACATATGCTCAAAATAACCCACAGTCACAACTGCAGAATATCAGAATATTTCATGGGTGTATCCCACCGATATGTACCATTCCATGAGGCTGATAAAAGATGCACCTGAGAGTATCTGAGGCCTGCTCAGCAGCATGATCAAATACCCTTCTAAGTGTCAAGGCCCACACCATGGCCAGACCACACTGCATGCAGTACCACCCTACCACAAGCACATAGGGAATTGCTGCTCAAACAGATATAGCAAGCATTACAAGCTGTGAATGTAAATGGAAAATAGGAAAGCCATAGCAACACATTACAGGAAAGACACCTAGCAGGCATACAAGGAGTGAATGTAAAGGGCAAATATTGAAGCCATAGCAACAGATTGCAAGAGCCACTGCTATATACCAGTTACACCACAATTCCCACAGGAAAGCACACACACCCATATATACAGTATTACTAGTCGTAGGTGTCAGTTTACATACACACTGAGAAGAGGAAACTGGAGGAAGGAATACTCAGGTTACAGTACAACATGCATTGCAGTGTCTACAACACAGCCTGAAATATGAGAGACATACCAACCCTTACACTCACAGAACAGTGTCCACAGCATACCAGCATGGTCCCCACCCTGATAATCTGAAAGGGCTACGCCTACCTAACAAACCTTTTATAGCACTGTCCTGAAATCACAGTGAGAACTGCAATCACTACACAACAGGCTGCATGCAATTAGTAAATGCTGGCTAACAATTGGTGCAGAGGCCATCACATGGACATGTGCAGATACCTACAAAAGCATCCTGTACTCCCAGTCCACACATGCAATACTTTCATTGCACCCTCTGGAGGTAGAGACAGAGAGAGAGAGAGAGAGAGAGAGAAAGGAAAGAAAGAAAAAAAATATAAGAACAAAACAAACAAGTTGACAGCAGGCCAACTATCAGAAAGCCAACACAAACAGCTGTAACAAACACAGGTAATGTAAAGTACTAATATAATAGTCTACATATGTGTTATTGGTCTGTATCTATGTATATGAAGATGTGCATAGGGCAGGGGACATACTGCAACTGTCACTGAAGGCTTTACATAGATATGTATGTGAAGGTAGCTATGTGCACATATCAATGTAGGTTGTAGTGCAATGTACAATGTAGGTTGTACAGTAATGGATGTTCATCAGTACGTTAGTGTGTGTATACATGTGTAAATAAAAAGGATTATATATATATATATATATATATATATCATGTGTATATGTATGTATATCGAGATATGTATGTATATATATATATATATATATATATATATATATATAATATGCATATATGTATACAAAGATAGATAGGGGATGTAGAAATACATAGACATATATAGTTTCATAGTTTAGTACTAGGCTACCTGCCCTGGGCCATTTATAAGCCTAGCCATAGTGATATGGCTTTTGCCACCCCATGTAATGGTACAAAAGTGTACAGAATAGATTTAGAATACTGTGCCTCTGTCTAGTAGTGACACAGTGAAGACCCCTTGACATAATAGAATTAGTTTACTGTGCCTCTGTCTAGTAGTGACACAGAGATGACCCCTGGGGTAAACCTACGATCTCCCATCCATTCGTCAAGATTTCTCTTGAAGAGAGTCAGTGAGGGGCTCTGCCTAACATGAACTGGGATTCTGTTCCAGAGTATGGGAAGCCTCTGAGTTATGAATCTGTCCCTCCAGCATGTCCTGTTCATATTTATGCCGAGGTTTAAATCTTTAGCTGTCGTGGTTCTGATGGATTTGGATATTTTGAGGTGGAGCATGTCCATCAATTCCTGATTGGACATGGCCTTGTACGTCAGGCACAGATCACTTCTACGTAGGCGGTATGCTACTGAATAGAGCTGGAGTTTCTTTAGTCTGGCAGCATATGACATATGTTGGAGACCCTTGATCCTCTTGGTGAGGTACTTTTGGGGTCTCTCTAGCTGTTGCAAGTGCCGGGTGAGGTACATACCAAATGGGGCATTGTACTCAAGCATGGGCCTGATAAGGGAGGAGTATAGGGGTACAATGACCTCCTTTGATCTGGATGTGAATCCCTTCATGATAAGGTGGGCAAGGTAGAAAGTCTTTCTAACCACTTTGGCAATGTGGGTGTCAAATGAGAGGTCACTATCGACTTGGGTTCCCAGGTCTCTGATTACTTTTTACGTACTCAGTGGGTTACTGTCTATGTGATAATTTGTGGGTACTTTGCTTTTCCCAAAGGGGATGACTATACATTTTTTGGCATCTAGTTTAAGGCCATGACTCCGGCACCAGTTGTCCGTTTCAGTGAGGCCTTTCTGTAGGATGTATGTGTCAGCTGGTGTATTGACTATGGCACCTAGTTTGCAGTCATCTGCGAACTTTGCCAGCCACAACCCTCCCATGTTTGCTTTCACATCTGAGAAATAAATGCCAAACAAGAGGGGTCCCAGGACAGAGCCCTGTGGGACACCACGTGTGACTGGCTTTGAGTCTGACATGGCTCCAGTGATTTTGACTTTATGGGTTCTATCCTTTAGCCAGTTTGCAACCCATCTTGTGACATATGGATTTACATTTCAGCTGTTGAGCTTGTCTATGATGCCAGAGTGGGGTATTGTGTTGAAAGCTTTAGCCAAGTCCAGGTAGGCTGTATGGACTGCTTTGCCCTTGTCAATGGCTCTAGTGACTGTTTTGAAAAAGTCAACCAGGTTCAAAAGGCAGGATCTGCCCTTTACAAAGCCGAACTGGGTGGGATCTAGTGTCTGTAAGTCCCCAATGTCTCTGTTTATGAGTTCCATAATGATTCTTTCCATAGCTTTGCAGACCAGGCTGGTTAAGCTTATGGGGCGGTAGTTACCAGGGTCTGTAGAGGTGCCTCCTTTGTGGAGTGGGACTACTGTTGCTGTACGCCAGTGTTCAGGTACATATCCTGTAGTAAGGCTATGGTTAAATAGCATTTCTATGTGCGGGTTTAGCTCCTCTTGGAGTTCACGTAGCACGCAACTTGGGATACCGTCAGGTCCCATTGATGCTGTGTTTTTAGATTTGCTGAGGGTGGTTCTCACCTGGACATCTGAGATGACAGGGAGGTTACATTCAGCTGGGATAAGTATTTCTTCTTTTGGGGGTGAGGGAGGGGAGAAATTTGCACTGAACCTGTCTGCCAGAATGTTGGCAATATCTGTGGGTTCAGTGTATTTTTTGTCATTGTGAACTAACTCTGAACATATCTGAGGGTTTCCGCCCAGGTTTCTAACGTAGCAGAAGAAGGCCTTGTGGTTATCTTTAGTGTCCATAGCGATTTTTCTCTCAAAGTTGGCCTTGGATGTTTTTATGAGAGAATGTAGCTTTCTACTAGTGCTGATCAGAGATGCCTTCTCTTTATGGGATTTTGCTCTGTCGTGCAGTAGCTTCTTTCTTTTATTATACAATTTGTTTATGGCTGGGGTCCACCAGACAGGACGCCTGCCCTTGGTGGAGAGGGTCTTGGTTTTATTTGGGATTGCATGATCCATGCATTCTTGGAGATGTCCGTAGAAAGCATTTGTGAAGGATTCTGCATTGTGGGATGTGGTTTCCACTGGCCCAGTGGGCTTAAGGGATACCATCTCAGTTTTAAGAAGTGTAAAGTTGGCTTTTGAGAAGTTTTTCACTGTAGTCTTTTGTGTTGGGAGTGGAGGTGGGATATGTATATCCAGGGTGATTAGTTTGTGGTCAGATCTCACTAGTGAGGGGTATACTTCCGGTGTGGAGCACATTGTCGCCATGTTTGTGATGATCAGGTCTAGTATATTATCTCCCCTTGTGGGAGAAGTGACTAGCTGTACCATTGCATTTGAATTTATGAATTTCAGGAACCTTTGGGCTATGGTGTTTGGGCTAGAATAATACACCCAGTCTATGTTAGGGTAGTTGAAGTCTCCCAATATGATGGTGTTTGGTGAGACATTCATATCCTCCAATGTCTTCAGGAAGGCTGAATGGGGTTGCTGAGACTGGGAGGGTGGTCTGTAACATGCTACCAGTTGTATAGCAGTTTTGTCTACGGTTAGTTGCAACTGGATGGTCTCTGATGCTTCATGTGTTGCCACTAACCTGGAGGTGTGGGTGTCCTTGATGAATATGGACACTCCCCCTCCCTTTTTGGTTTGGCCCGAGTTTTGGGGCCGAAAAGCATGATACGAGGTATAGCCTGGTAGCGCTGGGGTGCTCTCAGGAGCCTTGAACCAGGTTTCAGTTACTGCACAGACATCAAGATTGATAGAATATGTACGTACAGATATATGTAATACACACATACATATATAGATATATGTAGATATATATACATATACAGACAGATCTGACTGTCTACAGATATGTCTGTATATGACTATCTCTCTCTCTCTCTCTGTCCCACCCCCTCTCACTCTCTCCCTCCCTCTGTCTCTCTCTCTCTCCCCCTCTCTCCCCATATCTATATCTATATATTATATATATATCTATATATATATATACATAGATATATATATATATATGTATATATATATATATATATATATATATATATATATATATATATATACATATATACATATACTGAGTGAGGCACATGTGTGCAGATGTATTGCAACAGGTACCTGGTGACAAAGGCATGGAGTGAACACCAGTGTGGATACTGGAGTACCATACCCCATTCCAAAACACTGACACCAATAACCAGCACATATGTGCATGCCTGCCCATCACTGCATGTGTCAGGGGGGAACAGGGGCAACAAGTGTACAATAGGCTCCCCATTGATATACACAGTGGCACACTAGTCCTGCAATACCTGTACATGGTATGTGTCAGCGGACATGGTGTGTCAGCTATGGACATGTAGGTCACTGTACCCCTCTACACCCCACAATGTCCTACACGGTATGTACCTCCCATGACAGCTACAGATATGGAGAAGGACACAGTCATACGTAAGTAACTGTGTCAATGCACTCAAACACATTACCTATGCAGAGTGGCTGACAAGACCACAGAGCGCACCCAGACTACCTACATAGAGGTTACCACTGCTGGATATACATAGTTAAGTCACACTCATGACAGTTGTCCAACAACCATGGTAACACCTCACAACATCCACAACCCAAATTACCTATGTCTGTCGTCCTTGTCACCGCAGTAAAGAGCACATGGTGGAGGTACAGGTCCCTACCCACAGATAAGACATACCCTGGAGTAAACCACACAGCATTAAGAAGCAAGGCTCCCCATGAGTAGATGTCAGACATACCCCTGCTGAATGTTATGCAGATAGGTAATATGCCATATGAGTCACCCTGTGTAACTGTTTGACAGGAGCAGGTGCGATCACATCACATGTGTCACAAGGGGCAGGGTAGCATAACAGTATGCTGCTGTAGGCCCAGGGCTAATAGCATACTACCTACCAGAGACGCAATGCACACCCACGAACCCATTGTAAATCAAATATGTGAGGTGGAATGAGTGTGCCAGTGACTGGGTGCATGTTATGTACTGGTGTGATTGCTCACCATGACTGTCTGTCTGTCATGGTAGTGTGTGTCCTTGGTGTGAGGCCAGAGACAGATGTGCGAGGTATTGTGATCAAAACATACTACATTGCCATATGTTGTGCTGTGTTACCCTGTATGTGACTGTGGTGTAGGTAGGGTTATGGCAAGTAAGAGTAGTGTGCATTACCAGTGAAATATGTAACGTGCATTGCATGCAGTGCATGGGTTGATAATGTTCCCCATACAGTACCTTGATACAAACCCTCAGTGTGAGGTTGTGCATTGGACCTGAACCAGTGTGCTGAATGCTGGAGTATACTAGTCTGTCGTATGGAGTGTGGCAGGTACTGTTGCACAGTTGTCAGCTGAGCACTGATATCTGGTCATTTACATGTGTATCCCCCAATAGACAGGCAGATGCTATATATGGGGGTTAAGTTATATCACTACAGTTGAGTATCATGTGTATTATGTGTGCCATATTTTGCTGACATATATTGCTGACATATTTTTCTTTTCCTTTTCAGGGCTATGGTTCACCAGCGAAACCATGTGTACTCCGCTGTGGAGGATGAGGAGATACACCAGAGCCTGGTGCGGGATTTCGCAATACTCTTTTCCCGCACCAGCCAGAACCAGCAGGAGAGGGCTGCACTGTGGCAAGACCTGGTCCGTCGGGTAAATGACATAGGCACACATAACCGGACATATGAGCAGGTACGCCATCACTGCAGTGATTTAATTAGAAATGTTCATCAGTGTGCGTCGGATATCCACAGGCAACAGCTTGCCACAGGTGGTGGGGCGGCCATACATCCCCCCCTCACCAGACAGGAGGGACTACTCCTAAGTGTTGTGGCTCCAGCCCAACAGCAACAACAGCAGCAGCATACATGCGTAATGATGGAGGCTGGAGCCACCCAGCAGCAGGACTCGGAGCGTGCAGGTAACATGCCATATGTATAGTTGACTGTTCTGTACACTGTTAGTTTATGCATGTGTGAGGTGTTTCCTCGGTTTGTAGCTGTTATCTTGGTAATTATTGTGCAAGAGTGATATTCTCAATATCAGCAGTAGACCTGTGGAAGCCAACTGTTGTACTACTGAACTGTATCATACTCACAGTATCAATGGCACAGTTGTGCCAACTGACAATAAATATCTCATTTCTGCAGGCCCCTCTGGTGTAACAGCAAGGCAGCCTATCCATGCTGGTGAGTGTGTAATAACAATACCTTCAATACTCTTGATACTAATAGTAATAATAGGCTGAAGCAGTAGTGCTATGTGTTTGATTGCAGGTGTGTTTGTGTCTGTGTGTTGATATCTCATATACTGAGGAGTGTGCATGTGTGCATGTCCACCTGTGTGCATGTGCGCATGTGCACATGTGTGCATGTGTACATGTGCGCATGAGCGCATGTGTGCATATGTGCATGTGTGCATGTGCACCTGTGTGCATGTGCGCATGTGTGCATGTGCACCTGTGTGCATGTGTGCATGAGTGCATGTGTGCATGTGTGCATGTGCACATAAGTGCATGTGTGCATGTGTGCATGTGCACCTGAGTGCATATGTGCATGTGTGCATGTGCACCTGTGTGCATGTGTGCATGTGCACCTGCGTGCATGTACACCTGTGTGCATGAGTGCATGTGTGCCTGTGTGCATGTGTGCCTGTGTGCATGTGTGCCTGTGTGTATCAGTGGTGACATTGTGTACACATTGTAAACTGTGTTTCCTGTCTTACTCCCACAGGTTCTGGTGCTGCTCTGGTGTTGTGCTGCAGGGAACCTGAATCAGCTGCCGAGGATAGTGATAATGATGATACCTGTGTAATGGCACAGGGAGGTGTGCCAGGGTCTGTCGTTGGTCAGCCAATTGACAGTACACAGCTGTCGACCTCATCAATGCGCACAGTTATCCTGCCAATACATCCTTTGTCACTAATGTCCCTAGGTGTTGGACAGGATACAGTGGGCATTGACCAGGGAAATGTGGTATCGGTGGCGCATGCATCCCCACACAGCAGCCATGGCCAGGGTCCTGACATGGTACCACACATGCAGATGTCCAGGGGTTCTCGTGGGAGCATCCGTGGGCGTACCGCCCCTGTCAGACGTGCCCACAGAGGTCTTTCAACCTCAGCTATGTTTCGGGCTGTAATTCAGGCACAGTCACGTATGGAACGGTACACCAGACAGGGTCTGAGGGAGCTGAGAGCATGTTGAACAGCTATGAATGACAGTATGTGTGATGTTGTGGCTGCCATCCGTAATTTCACAGAGGTCATTGACAGACGTTGGGGGGACACATTAGATCTGTTCCACACCTACATGTCCATGAGCCAGGGCAATGGTGGACGGTTGAGGCATTGACGTGGGAGTATGCCAGCAACAGCAGCAGCTGGCAGCTGTCGCGGACGATAACAGGCCCGCGGCTGCTCCTATAGTGCCAGCAGCAGCCCCAGCAATGCTGGGTCTGTGCTGTCATCAGACCGCCCCAGAAGACCACATGCACGTGGCTCTGGACAGTCCCAACAGGGACCTGTCTCCAGTCACCAACCACCTGCTTCTGATGACAGTACCCAGTCTGGCTTAGTACCTGATACGGTCCGTAGCACCCCTGCCAGGCACAGGTACCGTGTCCGTGGCCAGAGACAGTGATCTGTATGAACTGGCAAGTACAGTCTGTGGCTGTCCACAAACACCTGTATATGGCAGCCATGAGGTGGAACTGTGTGCATGCATACACACATGAGCAATTGATAACACATAGGGCTACCGCATACACACACACACTGCATCAACATTGCCCCATCTTGTACTGCTGTCCCTCACCAACACACACACACAGACATGTCAATTGGTTGTATCAGTGGCAGACTCAGGCATACCAAGTACACACCCTGTGCATATGATGAAACTGTGCCACCTCCTGCAATCTGTAACATCGGTGCAGGAACAGGTTAACATGGTGCTGATGCACAGGGTGACTACATAGAAGTGTAGTAATAGTATCATGTTGTCAACAGTACAGTGTAATGATATCATTGTGGGTATATCCCAGCATGCCTGATGCAGTTACAGTATGAATGTCATTGTATTGTTTTGTACACCCATAGTAATTACCATAGTGTAATGTCTGCACATCTTTGCATACTGGTGGTAAGGCTGTCAACAGAAGGCCACCTACATAGGTAGCACAGGGGATAAGAAAATATTAGTATTGATACTCAATGATGGACATGTCAACTGCAAGTTGCATGCTGTCCACACTCGACTCTGCAACGAGGATGTTGATATCTGTGCAGTAATACACAACAGGTTCAAGACTCAAAAGAGCACCCTAGCACTACAATGTCACACCTCATACCATGCATGACAGCCCCAAAACACAGAACTAACTATGACAGGAGGGAGAGTCTCCATACATGTCAAGGATACTGTGGTGCCGGAACAGGTAGTATACATCCTACTAAGTTTGGAACTGCTGAGTGAGGGCTCAGTGTCTGTTATTCGAAATGTGTATTACTTCAGGTATGAGCACTTGGGTTTCAGGCCAGTTATTCTACATTACGAAGGTACATGGTCTTTACACTTGTGGGAGGTGGGGCTGGACCCAGCCCATCTGACCTGTGAATTTATGGGTACAGGCTTATAGTGCTTGCATATATGCACTGTTACCTACTGGAAGTCGTACACCTTGTTTGTTGTAGCATAGTCTAGATCCAGGCCTGCTGACTGTAGCTTTGTTTGTATGCATGTTTGCTTGTTATGTCCCTGAAACACTGATTCCACCTGCAATGCAGATTTACAGTGCCTCTGTGGATCCCTAGTGACATCTGCATTGCTTACTGTACTGATATCCATGTCTCACTTGACAGAATGTCACTGTTTGTCCTGTTTGCATGTAAGTTGCCTGTAACACATTGCATATGACTTACCTGGCATTTGCTCACAAAAGCATTTATACATGCCAGCACTAACAAATCAGGAGCACTACACACTCACATACTCACCTTGAGTACCTTGTTCCCCATTGGCCCTATGTGTTGTTAATTATTATGGGATTCACAATACTATGGTAGCATGTGCAAAGGTCACTTGTCAATCTCCTCTCTGGTCCAGTTGGTGAATCTGTGAGTCATGTGGCAATGTTACAGCTGCCTCATGTACACAGACAACCCTCTCCTCTTCCCATAAACTTTCAACACATGTAAGAGATGCAACCACATAGCCAAACTGGGGGCTAAGCTCTCTTAACTCAGTACTGGCATACCCTGTCAGGTGGAGTGGGATACTACAGTGAATACAATACCAGTCTCACATAGACTGCAACGACAGCAATCCAAACACAGAAACACACAGGAACATTCTTGGAGTCTCAGAATAGCACCCTGCCTGAGCATCAGACACCTGCAAAGCAGACACGCAAGCAAACGTTATGCCAGAACAGAGCACGTGCAACACATAGCTCACAAAGCCTGTGTGCCAAACAGTCACAGCCCATACGGCTTAACAATACACCTGCTACAGTTGTAATAGGTACCTCTATCGTCAGGTACACTGAGGTCCTGCTCACCAGGCTGAACAAGGAGAAGGTCATGGTGAGGTGCCCGTTGGGCACTATGATCCACCACATAACACAAGCATACAGGTCACTTCAAGGCATGTACAAATATGACTCAGTCATTGTCTGTGCCAGTGTGAATGACCTGTGACGTACCTCCCTGGACTACATGATAGGGGACATAGAGGGGCTCTCTGAGCATGTGGCACAGGCTGGTATGACCCTGACCTTGAGTAGCATCTTACCCTCACCAAGAATGCTGCCACAATATGTAGACAGGATGATCAATTTCTACAATTGCCTTATGTTTCGGTGACATTCAAAGGGGATCCAATGCCTGTCAGCGTCAGATTACATGCTAGACAAGCCATGTTGCTTTGCTAGGGACAGCTTGCACCTGTCACCCATGGGCCGTTGTATATTGGCAAAGGCTCTTGCTACACACATAGTGCCTTTTTATGCAAGGCTCAAATTACATAGCCACCTACACAGGTATCACACGGGATAGGACACTAATAGTAATGCTACTCAACGCCAGCAGTGTAAACCTCAAGATGCATGCAGTGGAAACTGTCCTTACCATGGAGAACAGCAATATCCATGCAGTGACAGAATCCTGGTACAAGGCTCCCAGGTGCACCCCATCACTGCCAGGTCATACCTCATACCATGCTTGTCGTCCCCTAAACATGCACCAAACCAGAACAGGGGGGATGTATCCAAAGGCACCACAGATAAACACACCTCCAGGTTGGTGGCACAGCACAAAGCATCAGAGCCTATCCATGTGCAACTAACAGTGGGTTAGACTGCCTTCAGGTTCATAGCCTGGCACACACCACCCTCCCATACCCAGGAAACCCACTTGGCCTTCCTGACAATACTGGGAAAATGATGGTCTCTACAAACACCATTATATGGGTGGACTGCAACTACCCAAACATAGAGTGTGAGCATTACTCTAGCTCCAAGACCCTAGCTGAAAGGTTCCTAGCATTTATTCAGTGAATTGCTATGGAACAACTTGTTACCACTCCCACAAGAGGTGAAAACATGCTGCACCTGTTCATCAACAACATGTGGACTATATGCTCCAGACCAGACGTGTATCCCTCGCTGGTAGGATGACACCATATACAACTCACACTGTATATTCACATACCACATGCAGCCCCTGCACAGAACACCACAGTCATACAGTTGTCTAATGCAAATTCCATGTATTCACATGAGGCAGGCTTCAGACATGGGAACTATTGAAGGTCACAGGTACATATGTGTATGTGGCACACACATACATCATGTGTGCATTGACATTACTGATATAATCTATGTCGTGCAATATTGGGAACAACACCCCACACACATGGACAAACTGTGTGACAAAAACACACATGGCGTTTGTAGGAAACAAACTCCTACCTAACTGTGTTATGACACTTGTGAGAGACGCAGTAGCAGAGCACGCTATTTGCATTACTGGGAGGCTTGCTTTCCCCTGCTGTACTTATAGGGTGCTGACATCATCAGTGTTTAGACAGTGGAATATGCAGCATGTGGTGTGTTGTACTAGTTGCCAAAAGGGACATTTCTCTTACACATAGAATTGCACACACACTACTCCCCCCTCCATACACACACACACACACTGAGCACTTACAGGATTACAAACCCCTACTTAACTATGTTATGATACTTGTGAGAGATGCAGTAACAGAACGTGCTATTTGCATTATTGGGAGGCTTGCTTTCTCCTGCTGTACTTATAAGGTGCTGACATCATCAGTGTTTAGACAGTGGAATATGCAGCATGTGGTGTGTTGTACTAGTTGCCAAAAGGGACATTTCTCTTACACATAGAATTGCACACACACTACTCCCCCCCACATACACACACACACTGAGCACTTGCAGGATTCAAACCCCTGCCTAACTATATTATGACACTTGTGAGAGATGCAGTAGCTGAGCACGCTATTCAATTACTGGGTATCATTTGTGCTCCTGACATATGTATAGTGTGCTGACATCATTATTTATGAAGAGGTATGTACATCTGTTACTATCCATCAGTAAGGGGGAGAGCATATATATGCATTAACTTTGCAGAGGCACAGTGGCCTACTGTACTGTAGAGGCAGACGCCAAATACACTGTGGATAGCCTTCTCTATTCCCTAGGGACAATAGCCTAGTATTGCACTCTACGGCCATATGTTTACCTGTCAGATGCAAGTATCTGTTGCTCATATACTGTTTGTAGGTCTTTATTGCCATAGCTTTCCCTATCTCTATGAACAACTTGTGTACTGTGGCAGATGTTTGCATATGAGTGGGATCCAGTACTTTACTTATGTCTCTGTTGTAATTTCACTGTGTGCACTGGGCAGATTTCTGTATTGTGGGAGGTTCCTGTGTTAACACATACAAATGCCAGATATGTGTGTGCAACTGCTGAACTGTGACATGGCCTAAGTGTGTGAGCATGCCCAGTTCACAGTTTCTATGGCTTCTTGACTGATATGTCCCATTTATCTAAGTGTGCGAGCATGCCCAGTGTGAACTTTCCATATGTTGGGATCTGTGGTCCACCACATTTGTGTTTGTGTGTGGACTTCATCTATATTTCACACGTACAGTTGAGTGTTGGACGTCAGGTTGTGTTCTTTCTGCCCAACTGCTTTGTGTCTGAACCTAACAGGCATTATGCTGTGCCTGCAGGGTTGCCATGGGATAGTTTGCATACTGTTGTCAACATCCTTTCATACTGACCAAACAGTGTATTGTCGTATAGTGTACTGGTTCAGTACTTTCACTGTGGTGGACAGTATCACCGGTTTCAGTCCTATCACTGCTTGTAATATTTATAGTGAGCACATCAGACTGGTTGAGGGCCAGTTGTGCAGATATGACCATGTTGCATTTTGTTCAGATATGGACAACATAGAACAAGATTGTCCGACATTGTTAATATATTCCACAACTTGTGTGGACAGTGACAAACAATGGCCATGTGCCCTAGGCCATTTGTAATGCTAGTCAGAGAGTGTTTGTCCTTCAACACACATATTTACTGGTGTTTGCCATGACATATGTCAAGGTTAGTGTGCTGTGCCTCTGTCTACCCGTGACATACAGGTGATATCCAGGGTACACCTACCATCTCCCATCCAGTCATCATGATTCCTCTGGATGACAGTCAATGAGGGACTCCCTGGATAACCTGTACTGGGAGTTTAGTCATGAGTGGAGTGAGCTTCTGGGTTATGGACCAATCGGTACAGCATGTCCTGTTTATGTCTGTGCTGGGGTTCAGGCCTGTCATCTGCATAGGTCACCAGCATTCAGATTTTACATGGTGCCATATGTCCATTGATTCCAGCTTGGTCATGGCTTTATACATCAGGCACAGATCACCTCCAGCCAGGCGGAATGGCACTGTGTGGAGCTGCAGTTTGTTTAATCAGGCAACACATGGCATCTGTTACAGCTCTGAGATCCTCCTGGTGGGGTATTTGTGGGGTCTTTCCAGTTGATGCAGGTGTCTGCTAAGGTACATCCCACAAGGGCCATTGTACACAATTGTGAGGCTGCTGATGGATGACTGGAGAGGCACAATGACCTACCCTGACCTAGCTGTGCTTACCTTCATGATTAGGTGGGTATATGGTATGTTTCTGTAACCACTACAGACACATGGTTGTCACATGCAGGATATCTATCACCTTGTGTTCCCAGGTCTCTTATTGCTCCTGATGTACTTAATGGGTTAACACTTATGTGGTAATTTGTGGCCACGTACTGTGTTTCCACAGGGGATGACTATACACTATTCTGCATTTAGCTTGTTGACATGGCTGTGGCACCACTTGTCTGTTTCTATGTGTGCCTTTTGTAGGATGCTTGTGTCAGCTGGAGGGTCCGATATGGTGGGCAGTTTGTAGTCATCTGCGAACCTGTTCAGACAGAGTCCTTCCATGTTGGCCTGTACCTATGTGACATATATAGCATATGAGTGAGGTCCCAGGACCGTGCCTTGCGGGATGCCAGTTGTACCTGGTTTGTAGTCTGACATGGCTGCAGCATGTCTGACCAGGTCAGTTCTGTCCTTGAGCTGGTTTGCAACCCATCTACTTGGGTAGGGGTTTATAGTTAGGCTGGTGAGCTTATCTGTACTGAACAACTGGGGTATTGTATGGAAGGGTTTATCAAGGTCCAGATAGGCTGTGTGAACCACATTCCCCTCATCAATGGCCTTAGTGCGTGTTTCACATGAGTCAGACATGTTTAAGGGGCAGGATCTGCCCTATGAAAGCCACACTGGGTAGGGTCCAATGTCTGTAGGTACCCAATCTTGTTATTCCTGGGATCCATGATCATCCTCTCCATTACTTTGCCAACCAAGATAGTCAGGGTTGAGGGGTGATAGTTAGCAGTATCCATTCAGGCACCACCTTTGTGATGAGGGACCGCTGTTGCTGTACACTGCTCTTTGGGTACATATCATGTGGTAAGACTGTGAGTGTGCAGTAGTGCTATTTGGTGTTCCATTCTTCTTACAGTACTTGTTGGACACAACCCAGGACACCATCTGGTACCATTGATGCTGTGTGGTGTGCTTTGTAGATGCTGGCTGTTACCTCAGCATCTGCAATGTCAGGGGGCCAGCACTCTGCTGGGATAGATATTTGGCAGTTTGGTGCTGGTGGGGAGTTTGCAAAGAATCTGTTAGGTTGGATGTTGGCAATGTGTGTGGGTTTGGTGTATTGTTTGTGATATTTGAGTACTGCAGAGCATATCTGTGGATTATCACCATGGTTCCTACCATCAGTTAGGACAGCTGTGTGATTATCCTTTGTGTCCTGCACAATTTGTATCGTCATAGGTTCATAGGTTCATACTAGGCTATCTGCCCTGGCCATGTTTGAGCATAGACAGACTGTGTGTGGCTTTTGACACCCCTTGCAATGTGCATATTATGCCCATTTAGGGTTTACTTTACTAGATGTGACACAGGGATGGCCCCAGTGTACACCTACTATCTCCCATGCACTTGACTGGATTTCTCTTGTTGAGTATGAGTGTGGAGCTCAGCCTATCATGGACTGGGATTCTGTTCCAGAGTGTAAGGAGCCTCTGGGTTATGGATCTGTCCCTCCAGCACATCCTATTTATCTATGTGTGGAGGTTCAGATATCTCACTGTGGTGTCTCTGCTGGATTTGTAGTTTCTGCAGTGGAGCATGTCCATTCATTCTGGATTGGACATGGCCTTGTTCATCAGGCATACATCGCCTCTGACTGGGCAGTATGCATGTGAATTGGGCTGTGGTTTCTTCAGCCAGGCAGCAGATGACAAATGTTTGGGCCCTTTATCCTCTTGGTGAGGTACATTTGGGGTCTTTCTAACTGCTGCAGGTGTCAGGTAAAGTACATCCGAAATGGGGCATTGTTCTCAGGTATGGGCCTGATCAGGGAAGAGTATGGGGGCACAGTGACCTCTCTTGATCTACATGTGCATCCTTTCATATTAAGGTGGGCAATATAGCAGGTCTTCCTGGTCACCTTGGCAATGTGAGTGTCACATGACGGGTTACCATCCACTTGTGTCCCTAGGTCCCTGATTACTTCTTCCATACATAATGGATTGCCACCTATGTCATACTTTGTGTGTGCCTTGTTTGATATTTGTTGAGACATTCATACTCTGCAGTGTCTTCAGGAAGGCTGGCTGGGGTTCCTGGGTTTGTGAGGGTGGTCTGTAGCAGGCTGCAAACAGGGACGCAGTTTGAGCCACTGTTACTTGCCCATGGATAGTCCATGCTGCTTCTTGCTGTGGTACCAACCTGGGGGTGTGGTTATCCTTGACAATTTCTGATAACCACACTCCTATTGTAGTTTGTTCCATGTTTTGGGGCTGTAGAGCATGGTATAAGGCATAACCTGGTAGTATTAGGGTGCTCTTCTGGGCCTTGACCCAGGTTTCTGTTACAGAACAGATATTACCATTCTCCATGCTGAGGTGGGTTTGGTCTGCATGCACCTTGCAGTTTAGACTTCTGGTATTGGGTAGCATTATGTCCAGGTTGTTATCCCTTGTGCTACCTATGGTGGTGGGTTTGTGTTTCCAGCCTTACCTATTCAAGGCACAGTGGGGGTGACAACAGCCTTTGCCAGTATCCACACAGCCAGGTGTGCTGGGTGTGTGCCATCCCTAGCAGGTGGAGCATCATGTCTTGCTCGGCATGTCATCCCAGGCTGTCAGCCATTTGTTCCCCTTTGCTAACAGCAATACTTCAGCCACTTATTGTACTTGATCTTGTTGTCTTCATAGTGTGGCATCATGCTTGGTGAGGGTGAGATGTTAGGCAGGGTCATCATGTTTGCATATACTAGATGGTGTTACATTGCTTAACACATGGCAATCATGCCTCAGGTGGTGCTGCAGGGCTGCCTATGTCGGATGCACATACTACACTCCCTGTACATGTCTGAAAGCAGGTTGTGTCATGTTAGGCGCCCCTGTTACTATATGAGTGAGTCAGAGAGGGGTATCATTCCCAGGGTTCCTACTGAGCCAGTGTATGTGCTATGCGTTGCCTCTTTGCCAAGGCCAGGGCATACTGGGCATGCCTCCTTCTGCCTACTGGGGCAGGCTCAGGTTGTTCCTCCTCCGAGTCACGCTCTGCCTGTGATGGCCTTGGAAATGGTGGGGGGCTGTTTGTCCCGGCCCTATGCTGGTCCTGCTGCAGCTGTTTTCACAGAATCATATTATGTAGGATAGCACATACCATGACAATTTGGGTACATGTAGTTGGTGAGTACTGCAAGGCTCCACCAGATGTGTCCAGGCACTGGAACCGTGACTTGAGCAGCCCAAACACACGCTCTATTACATTTCGTGTTTGTGCGTGTGCCTCATTATGGTGTTCTTGTTCAGGTGTGTGTGCATTTCTAATGGGTGTCATCAGCCACGGCTCCAGTGCATATCCAGCATCCCCCACTAAGTGACCATGTGGGATGTCCCCATTGGCAAATGTCTGGTACAGCTGCGTCAGATGCCAGATATGGGAATCATGGTAGCTTCCAGGGCAGCCAGCACACACATTCGTTATTATGCCCTGGGCATCACACATGACCTGGCAGTTGATGGAGGGGAAGCCCTTGCGGTTGATGTAGGCCCTACCCCACTCACCAGCTGGTGCCTTGATGCGTATATGCGTGCAGTCTATTGCACCCACTACCTCAGGGTATTCCGCTATTTGCTGGAAGAGTCGCATATTGCTGGCCAATGCCTCATGGGAATTGGGGAAATATACATGATCTCCAACATGTGCCGACATGGCATCCAGGAACTGGTGCAGTACCCTGGATGCAGATGCCTGTGAGATCCCCATCATATCACCAGTTGGTCTCTGGAAGGTACCTGTTGCTAGTATTCTTAGGCCAACACATACCTTGGTTTCCACTGGGATGGGTTCCCCTCTGTTGGTTCTGTGTGTGAGGTGTGGCCTGCACAGATCAACAATTTGCTGCAGGAGGTCTCTGTCCACTCTATAGCGCTCCACTATCTCCAGCTCATGTAACCCCTGGTAGGTGACCCTGGGTCTGTACACTCTTCTCCGTCTCCTCACTGTGGGTTGTCTGGCAGCATTTGCATTGTCACCACCCTCAGCAAGTCTTCTATGTCTCCTTATAACAGCTATGGCAGCCCCTAGCATGTTTGTTCTGAGTGCAGCTTTTTCAGTTTTCACTTCAAATAGCTTACTCCTGTCTTGCAGTGTCTCTTGAGAGAAACATACTGCAATGCTGTTTGCAGTGTTTTAAGTGCTGGGCTGGGCTAGTATTCTGCCTGTGTAATTACCTGCTTCTAATTGTTTTCACCTGCTAGCTCTACCAGTATTCCCTGCTAGCTTCCTACTATTTCTTCTGCTTCCTTTTTCCTCTCTGTTTCCTCAGGGGGGAGCAGCGCTCATACCAGTGAAAACATGCTCACAGTGGCTACCACGCGTGCACACATGCTTACATGGACTACAATCTGCTTATTCGGGTTTAAACATGCGCACACCAGCGCAAACAGGTTTACATATCTTTAAGCAGGCTCCTACATGCTTACTCTGCCTTACACGCGCGCACTCTGTCTTACTCGTGCCACCCAGAGCGCACACGCGCGCATGCACGCACAGCAAGAAACTTTGGTGTTAGCCACAGTGTACACCTTCCATTTCTTGACTTTTCCATGCTTATCTGTTGACACTCCTCTTTCTATGCTGTGTGACTGACATCTTTCACATACCACTTTGCTCCAATGAGCTTGATTTCTTTCTAACATTCCCCCCTGTGATGTCACCTATCTCCTACTCTGTTACTCCCCCTTATCTAACTCTTACACTACATGGAATGTGCTCATTTGCTATGTGACAGTGCGATTCACTATCCTACCACTCATTTACATAGGATTGCCTACTAATGCTTAGTTACGTGTCTTACACTCAGCTTCCCCCCTTAGCAACCACTAAACGGTGGCCATGTTGTTTTCGGTCTGCTAGTCCCTGCATTGTAAATCCATGCATTGCATAAAACCCACATTTGTGGGTTTCAAACCTTTATTTTTATGTTTTATATAGTGCAGCCCGTTTGCGCGGGGCTGCGCTGCATTTAAACCTCGCCGATCGCCGAAAAAAAAAAATTACTTTATTTCATGTTTGCATCGGGTTACCATGTCAATGGCCACATATTTGGCCATTGGCTTGCTGCCTGATACATATGCACACTTTATTTGGAGCTGACATGGCTCCATTGTGTTATTTGCAGAAACATACTCAGTTGTGAACTGAGTACTTTTCTGCACCTAACACGACTCTTACACGGGCTGGTTTCAACTTTGTGGATCGCTAATCTACCTCATTTGCATGCCTTTTGGCTGCAAGTGAGGTAATTAGCATATCCACGCCCTGCCCGTGTAAGAGACGTTTTAGCTGGTCTCTTACACGGTATTTTGGGCTGTTCCTGGATCGCTATGGCTGCATGGAGTCTTACACGACTCTTAGACTCCGTGCAAGCCATCGTGAATCCTGCCCATAGTCATTTACACTTATCATAACATGCCTTTCTATGCAAAACAACTTTATAATTAACTCCACTATTTAAACCTGGTCTGTTATAAGCATTGAGCAGAATCTGCCATTTTAATTCTCTAAATTCCAATTCCCCTTCTTTGTCACCATTAAAGTCTGGAGGGAACTGATCAACTACAGAGAACAAAAAATTCTTACAATTAAAACACTCTAAAGTGTGTTTGAATAGGTTCATAGGTAGGTAATAGGCTAATCGGCCCTAGGGCCTATGTAAGCCTAGCCAACAAGGTTCCCTGACTTTCACCACACATGGATGCTATTTACTTGCACCCCTGTCTATCAGGACCAACAAAGTGATTCCTGGACTGAATTTCCTATTACCCATCCTATTACCCAAAAATTTTTCTTGAAGAGTACTAGTGACGAACTCTGCTTGACATAGATATGTAGCTTGTTCCAGAGTATGGGAAGTCTCTGAGACAGGAATCTATCCCTCCAGCATGTTCTTTTTATTGTGGTGATGAGGTTTAGGTCTCTAGAGCATGTGGCTCTGAAGGATTGGGATTTGTTTAGGTGTAGCATGTCCAGCAGCTCAGGATTTGACATAGCTTTTTATGTTAGGCAGAGATCACCTCAGAGTAGGCAATGTGCTACGGAGTAAAGCTGGAGTTTTTTGAGACAGTCAACATAGGGTAACTGTTTGAGTCCCATAATCCTCTTTGTGAGGTATTTTGTTGGCCTTTCCAGCTACTGGATGCCTTGTAAGGTACATTCGAAATGGGGCATTATACTCTATAATGGGTCTAATGAGAGCCGAGTAGAGGGGGACAATGACTTATTTTTTCCTGGATGAGAACCCTTTCATGATGAGGTGTGCCACATAGAAGGATTTCCTGACTACAGTGGCAATGTGATTATCAAAGGAGAGGCTACTGTCCACTAGAGTCTTGAGGTCTCTTATCACACCTTCGGTGTTAAGTTGGCTACCACCTATATGGTAGTCCATGGGTACAGGTTTTTTACCAAAGGGGATGACAATGCATTTTTTGGCCTTGAGCTTGAGGCCATGGTTCTGACACCAGGCATCAGTCTCAGTGAGGCCCTTGTGCAGGATGTCCACATTGTTTGGGGACTTGACTAGGGCACCCAATTTGCAGTTATCTGCGAACTTTGTTAACCAGAGGCCCTCTGTGTTGGTCTGTACTTCAGAGAAGTAGATCCCAAACAGGAAACAACCCAAGGCTGAACCCTGTGGTATTCCACTTGTCACAGGTTTGGAGTCCGCAGTTTTTACAGTGTGGGTTCTGTCTGTAAGCCAGTTGGTGACCCATCATGTGATGTACAGATTTATACCAAGCTTGGTGAGTTTATCTATGATACCAGAATGGGGGATGGTGTTGAAAGCCTTGGTGAGGTCGAGATAGGTTGTGTGGACTGCCTTACCCTCATCCACAGCTTTGGTGACTGTTTCAAAGAAGTCAGTCAGGTTCAGGAGACATGATCTGCCCTTCACAAATCAAACTGGGTGGGGTCCAGAGTTTGGAGGTTACCAATATCCCTGTTTGAGTTCCATGATAATATGCTCCATGGCCTTGCAGACCAGGCTCATCAGGCTAATAGGGCGATAGTTTTCGGGGTCTGTGGTGGCTCCCCCTTTGTGGAGTGGTACAACTGTTGCCATGCACCATTCAGTGGGTACAAAGCCTGTCAAGAGGCTATGATTGAACATGGTGCTTAGGTGGGGGGCTAGTTTGTTCTGAAGTTCATGTAGAACACAGCCAGGGATATTGTCCGGTCCCATGGATGCTGTGTTCTTGGCCTTTTTCACCTGTTCAGTTGTAATTGCAGGAACACTGCATTCTTCTGTTATGGGCCCTTTAGCAGGTGAGGGGGGGGGGGGAGTTGGCATTGAATCTATCAGCCAGGATGTTGGTGATATCTGTTGGTTCCATGAATTTTGTGCCATTGTGCGGTAGCTCAGAGCAGATCTGGGTTTTGCCATTGAGATTCTTGAAATAGCTGTAGAATGCTTTGTGGTTGTCCTTAGAGTCAGTGGCAATATTATTTTCATAGTTCACTTTGGAGGATTTTATGAGAGATCTCAGTTTCTTGCTGAAGCTGACCAGGGAGTTCCTCCACTCGTGGGATTTTATTCGCTTTTGCAGCAGTTTCTTTCTTCTGTTGTAGAGTTTGTTAATAGCACAGGGCCACCAGATTGGTTTCCTGTTTTTAGAGAACTGCATCTTGGTTCTATTAGAGATAGCACAATCCATGCACCTGTGTAGGTGCTTATAGAGTGCGTTTGTATAAGATTCGTCAGTGGTAACTGTATTGTTCATCTGCATGGGTGTTGTGAAATTGGCCACTTCTGCCTTAAGTAGCAAGAAGTTGGCTTTGGAGAAGATTTTTACTGTGGTTTCCTTAGTAGGGGGTGGGGGCAGGATGTGGATATCTAGGGTGATTAGTTTATGGTCGGATCTGACCAACGAGGATTTGACTTCAGGTGTGGAGCACCTACCACTCATGTTTGTAATTACTAGGTCTAGGATATTATTGCCCCTGGTAGGGGTGTGGACAAGTTGATCCAGGGCATTGGAGTTTATGAATTCTAGGAAGCGTTGAGGAAAGGAGTTGGTACAAGAGTAGTTTTCCCAGTTAATGGTGGGGTAGTTGAAATCTCCCAATGTTAAGGTGTTAGGTTGGACCCTGATATTCTCTATTATATCAAGAAAAGAGGATTGGAAATCCTGGGGCATGGTGGGGATCTGTAGCAAGCTAGAATATGGATTGCAGTTTTGCCCAGAATTAATTGCACTTGGATAATTTTGGATGAATTATGTTGGGCAACTAGCCTGGAGGTGTGGTTGCCCTTAATGAATGACTATGGACACATCTCCTCCCTTAGTGTTCTGGTCCTGGTTTGATGGCCGAAAGTTATGGTATGAGTTATATCCTGGTAATGCAGGGGTGCTCTCTGGAGCCTTGAACCAGGTTTCAGTCACCGCACAGATATCAATATTCTCCATTTTAAGGAGTGCCTCGAGTGAGTGCATTTTGAGGTTTAGACTTCTAGCACTGAGTAGCATTACCCTCAGTTTTTGCTTGCCTGTATCAGTTACGGTGGTGGTTATATCCAGAATCCCAGGGGTGACAGATGCAAGCCATCTCTGGCAAAGCATGGTGACCTGTCAGCCATGTCATCCCAGACAGAGAAATACTGGATCCCTTTTGAATGACACCAGAAGTTTAGTCAATTGTTGAAATCAATCATTTTGTCCTTGTATTGCAGTATCATTCTGGGCAAAGGTAGGATGCTACTCAGGACTAGGGTCATTCCTGCCTGGATTACAAGATTGGAGAGCTCCTCCATGTCTCTTTTCATGTAGTCCAAGGAGGTACATCTCAGGTCATTCACACCAACATGGACAATGATCGAGTCATATTTGTATTTGTTGTGGAGTGACCTGAGTGTGTGGGTTATGTGGCGGATCTTAGCACCTGACAGGCAGCTAACAGTAACCTTCTCCTTGTCTATTCTGGTGAGTGGAACATCAGTGTGCCTGACTATAGAGTCACCTATGACCAATGTGTTTGGTACGTAGTTTTGCCTTATGGGCAGTGATTGAGTGGCACACTGAGTCTGTGTGTTATGTGTCTTTTGGTTTGTGGTGAAGGCTGGAGGTTGCTTGCGTTTCTGCTTTGGAGGTCCCTGTTGTTTGGGTAGATACTTCTTGAGAGCCTCCGAGAGTGATTTTGTGTATCTATGTGTGGGTCTTGGTGGTGTAGATGTACTGGAACTATGTGGTGTGTGTGGTGTGGAGTGGGTGTTTGCCTTCTCCTTCTGCCTGACAAATTCAGTCTTGGGTTGAGAGAGCTTTGCCTCCAGTTTGGCTAGATAAGTGCATCTCTCACAGGTTGTAGTGTTGGGTGGTAGGAGGAGAGGGTTGTCGGTGTACATGAGGCAATTGCTACATTGCCCCAAGATGCCCAGATTCATCAGATAGACAGGAGAGAACACCGGGAGCTGTCCCTTGGACATGCTTGGGAATCAATTTTTCCTCTAGACAGTGAGGGTAGTAAGTACTCAGGCTTGTTTCCTCAAGGTAAATTTGAGGAAGATAAGTAACAAAAGAACTGTTAGCCACTAGGTAAAGAGAAAGAGTTAGTGCTTCAGAGATTTGTGGCTTATTTTGTGCTATCAGCTGTTCTGAACCAGTGCCAAGCACAAAAAGAAAACAGATTCAAGTGCTACAAATAAGAAATTGGCTAGTTCTAAGGGGAAACTAAACAGCAGACTTTAAGACGCCGGGAAGAGTTTAACCTTAGGTAAGCAGCGCTGCACAATGCGCAAACTCATGCAAATGTGCACAATCATGGGTTTTTAAGTCAGAAACTTGAAAGGGATAGGAATTAGCCCAAAACAGCCAATAAGGTAAATTTCAGAGCTGGAGACCACTCCTCTTGTGGCAGATAGGCAGCTCTAGTGCTTACAACTCTCACTGATAAGCAGAAAGACCTACCACTGGCACAACAAGGTCTGGACCACTCAGAAACACAAACTAAAGTCCTGAAACCAGCAGATCTGGGATCCGGACTACTCTAGTATAAGAAAGGGTGGGAAACGGGCAGTACAGATAGTATTTTTTTGTTTTTCTTTTTGTTTTTTTGACTTTAAGCAGTAAAAAAGCACTTGGTATAAATGCACAGAAAAGGCTGTCGCACTTGAGTGTGACACCTACAGTTATAAATTCTGTTAAATTTTAAGTTTTAAACAGGTAAAACATACACACACACAGTAAAAACAAAATAACAGTACAATGCAGCAGAAATACAGCAAACAACAGTAAAAAAAAGGCTTTTTAAATTGTGATTAGCTTAAAACAGTTAAAAAAAGCCAAAAAGGTACTTGGAACAGCAAAATGTCTCTCCTTCTTGTTTCTGCAGGATGGCCAAACAGTATCAGCTGAGCTAAAACAAGCGCAAACCCTAGCAAACACAGGTTTTTTACTCAAAAACTTGAAAGGGATAGGAATTAGCCCAAAATGGCCAATAAGGTAAATTTCAGAGGTTGGAGACGACTCCTGTTGTGGCAGATAGGCTGCTGTAGTGCTTACCACTCTCACTTGTAAGCAGAAAGACCTCCCACTGGCACAACAAGGTCTGGACCATTCAGAAACACAAACTAAACTCCTGAAACTGGCAGATCTGGGATCCAGACTATTCTAGTATTGGAAAGGGTGGGAAAGGAGCAGTACAGATAGTATTTTTTCTCTTTCTATATTTTTTTTTACTTTAAGCAGTAGAAAAGCACTTAAACAGTATAAATGCACAGAAAAGACTATCACACTTGAGTTTGATGCCGACAGTTATAAATTCAGTTAAATTTTAAGTTTTAAACAAGTAAAACAAGTGCATACACAGTAAAAATGAAATAACAGTACAATGCAGCAGAAATACAGCAAATTGTAAAAAACGACTTTTTAAAGTGTGATTAGCTTAAAACAGTTAAAGAAAGCCAAAAAGGTACTTAGAACAGCAAAAGGTCTCTCCTTCTCGTTTCTGGTGCTGTAGTAGTCTGCAGGACATTCAAACAGGATCTGCCAAGCTAAAACAAGCACAAACCCTCCCAAACATGGGTTTTTAACTCAGAAACTTGAAAGGGATAGGAATTAGACCAAAATGGCCAGTAAGATAAATTTCAGAGGTGGAGACCACTCCTCTTGCATCAGATAGGCTGCTCTAGTGCTTACCGCTCTCAGTGATAAGCAGAAAGACCTCCCACTGGCACAACAAGGTTTGGACCACTCAGAAACACAAACTAAACTCTTGAAACCAGCAGATCTGGGATCTGGACTATTCTGGTATAGAAGCTTAAGATGCTGGCTCTCAAGATACAATGAAAGGGAAGAAATCCTACTAAGAAGGGTTTTCAGGATGAATGCCTAACAAAGCGAATAAGATGTATGGTCATGAGAAGCTCCTAGGCAAAAAAGGGACTTATAGTGGTGGTTTTTATAGGGAATCCATCTCCCAAACTGGAATTTACCCTTCCTAGATGACATTAATCCCAGACAGCACAAAGAATTGAAGAAAATGAACAAAACCCCCACTGGGTACTTATCTGCAGTGGTGGTGACTTCAGCAAACATGAGAAATCACTAGAACAGAAAAATGCAGTAAAAATTGCAGAAAACGGATGTAGGCAAACAGACCGATGGTTAGAAACAGCATTTGGACTGGCAGCAAAGAAGTTCTGAGAGTAGTACACTTGAAGATCATCTTTATGCCCTACGCTACACGAGGAGCATTTGGGTGATGTTCAATGTACCTTAAAGCAACAGTAGGCTTTGGAAGACTAGCCAGACATTGGGGTTCCATGGCAGGGAATCCAATTAGTGATGAATGCTGCAGCGGTGAATGTAAGGACATCATTTATGTCTACATTGTCCTCCTTCAAAATTAGTCCTTGAAACTTAATAAAACAAATAAACTGCTGTTTGTATGCTGAATGTGATTATGTCTGTTGCCTTGCCAAGCATCTGCACAAAGTATTATTATTTACAAAGGGAGACTGTGTAAAATTATTCCTGGTTACCTGACTTAGGTGAATATTTAGACTCGGTGTAACTTAGTTAATTACACATTAGTACACACGGATAACATGTCTATCCATCCATAACCCCTTTTTCACATTTTTGCACATGGGGTCAGGGTGTCACTTCAACAGTAACAATCATCTAGAGCTAAGGTTTACACCACCGGGTGGCTAGCCCTGTTGTGGTAGTTCATCCACAATACACTCACACCTATGGCCAATTTAGAATGTCCAATCCACCTAATGTATGTCTTTAGAATGTGGGAAGAAACCAGAGCAGCAGGAGGAAGCCCACACAAACAAAGGGAGGACATGCAGACTCCACACAGAAGGCACCCTAGCCGAGAATCAAACCGGGGGACCTCTTGCTGTGAGGTGACAACACTATCTGCTGTGCCACTGTAAATGGATGGAGTACACATATGGCTAACATGTCTACGACAAATATATCAATTGCACATGACAAACATGGACATGATATACATACCTCGCTACCTGGACAGCCTTTCACACCTCTTTAGACATACCTGTATGTTAAATTTAGTCTCCTCAACCACTGTAAAAGAAACAGAGACATTTCAGTAAAATGTGACGCTTTCATCACACTAACAGTCAACAGCCAAGAAAAAGAAAAACAGAAGATGAAAAAACACTGTATAGAGTTTTTACTTTAAAATATTGGCAAACTCAGTAATAGTTGCCTGAGCCTTCCCCTGGTGGAAGACGTGAGGCTGGCAGCTCTGGGGTTCACTACAGTGATGCCTGCACTGCCTTCCAGAGTGGGTGAGGACAGTAGCATCTCTTGCACCACTGTAAGCTGGCCTGCCATGTGTTTCTGATAGCCCCTGTGCAGCAGGCACAAAAATATTTCTGGCTATACCAGGCAGCAACTCTGCTGCACTGAGTATCTAAAGAGGCTATATCCATGCTAAACATCTGAACAAGGAGCAAAAGAGTATTCCTGTGCACATGGCCACATGCTATGGACACCACATGACACATTATCAGACAACAATAGTGGGCTACAAAAATATCACTAGCATAAAGTGGTAATGCTATGAACTTCACGTTGTCCATGCACAAACATAGTGTGCACATATTCTGTTAACCCAGGGATGTGCAGAGGTGAGCATGGTATATCTGCCTGAATGTAATTGTGTAATAATCATACCTCTCAACTGCTTTTCAGAAACATCCCTCATTTTCTCTCAATTTTAGCTGTGCACCTCATAATCTCTTATAAAATTGGTGATGTTTGGAGAAAAGATGGAGAATTACACTTAATAAATAATGACAATTAAGAGTAATAGAATTCTTTTACTTCAGAAAATGTATATTATTTCACTTTTTCTCATTCTTTCACTGTCTCAGGTTCATTGTACTAATACAATTGTCCCTAATTTTCTCACACGTGCACATACACACACACACACACACACACACACACACACACACACACACACACACACACACACACACACACACACACGAGCATGTGCTGGTTGACATGCATAAGTCATAGATACACATGTCTTGTTTTGGTCCCAAGAGAATGGCTGGAAAAGTTTACTATAGTTGACAGAGATGTCACTACAGGCCCTACAACCACATAGTATGTGCTTCCCTGAAAAAAAAAAAATAAATAAATAAAACCAAAAGGGCTTTCTGGGACTAGGTGTGGCAAGGATTGGTGTTACAGGACATCAGTGCTGTGGGCAGACATAGTAAAACAGTAGTATAGGTGTGTCACAGGATCAAGAAACTCCACTCGCTACAAGCCCTTCTTACACTGGAGGATGTTGACATCTGTGTAGTGACTGAGACATGGTTTAAAATGGCCAAGAGCACTCTGGCTGTGCAGGGCTATAATGCCTTCCACAAATTTAGATCAGCTGCTGTGCTGGAGTTTAAAAAAGGAGGAAATGCCTCAGTCTTCATCCAGTAGAGACTTACATCAATGCTGGTAAACCAGCATGATGCACTATAAGTCCCTCATGTCCAAGTAACCATGAGAAAGATCCTGTCCTATATATTAGCTAGTTATAGATCTCCCACTATAACCCCAAAAAGCCACAATGCCTATCTACAGGAACTAGAGTCACTCTGTAGTAAACCCAATACCATTCTCCTCAGTGGTCTGAACTATGCAGCTACAGACCGGGAAACCCATACCACCACTAGTGCCAAATCACAGAGATTTCTGGGCTTAGTCAATACAAGCACCCTGGAACGATTAGTCATTTTACCCACCAGGAGTAGCAACATCTTGGATCTTCTATTTACTAATATGAGGACATCTTGCATCATTCCTTGCATATCTTTCTCACTTGTTAGTTCTGACCATAAAGCCCTCTCTTTCAAAATAAAATTGAAAATTTCTTCAGGACAAACTACCTACATTTAAGTGATACATTGGAAATCTTCAAAGCCCCACAAAACCCAGTTAACTCCACTGAAAACATGGAAACATACTCCATCGCATTATACCAGCATGTAAACAGCTGCATAGATGCAGCTGTACCCTGTGGGAACAAACAGGGCAAACTCCAAAAACAACCCTGCATGGCGGAACCATAATATCAACAAGCTTTACAATAAAAGGAAGATAATTTTGATCAAAACTAAGAACACTAGTTCCAAGAATGCTAGAGCCTTCATCACTGAAATAAACAAACAACTCAGGAGCTTAATAAAATCCACCAAAGCCAAGTTTGAGACTAAGCCAAGCAAAAGACAATCACAAGCCCTTTTTTGGTTATGTTCATAATCTCAAAAGCACAATGCAGCAATACACTGAGCTGATTGTGAATTATGTTACCTACACTGATGCTAAATATATAACCAACCTACTGACTGATAAATTCAGAACTAAATTTACCCATCGCCCCTCCATCCTTCCCTCCAGATATAACCTAAACTGGTAAACACAAAACCAACCAGCACCACGAAAGTTAATAATGCTTTATTACAACCAAGTACATAGAAAACACTAAGTGCTTTTACCCATAGAACTGTTGGGCATCTTCAGAGTGTAAAATAATTACAGTCAGTCCTAACATTTATTCTTTTTTGGAAACACCCCTTGTTAGTTGAACCAATCACTAGTACCATTCAATTAACTGTTATAAAATCTTCATACTTATATAATAATACAAAAACATGCTTGAATTTGTAGTAGTTGTTCAATAATCCATTGTGTACTTTTTAAAATATTTAAAATTTAAATTTTAGTATAGCTTAGATGTCAGGTAAAATATGATTTGTGTCAGATAAAATGTGATTTGTATTTTAAAATACTGGAAATAGAAATGTGTTCGTTTACACCAGGTGACCTAGATGCGTCTAACCTAAGTTGCCGCAAACATTCTTTTACTTCCACTAAAGACTTGTCATTACCCCCTTTCTCATTATGGGGTACTCGATCAATAACAGAAAATAAAAACTTTTTAAAATCTTTACATTTCATGCTGTGTGTATAGAGTGCACTAACAGTTTTTTTTGTTTTTAATGTCCCTAACATGTTCCAATATTCTAGTCCTTAACTTTCTGATGGTCTTGCCAATGTAAAAGATAGAACAACTTAAGCAAGTGGCAATATATATGACCATCCTTGTGTTACAGTTGCAATAACCTGGGCATCTGATTAATCTTCCATAATTTTGCACTGTAACATAAGGTCCATCATTAATATATTTACAAGTGCTGCACAAGCCACATTTACTCATTTTAGGTCTCTTGTATACATTTGTATCTGTCTCCAAACGTTCTTTCAAATTCTTACCCCTGCTGTATATAAAATCAGGTTCTTTCCCTATGATGTTCTTTTTTAAAAAAAATATTATAAAAGGACAGATGGTTAGGCTTTCGAGACTAGTGAGTAATGATCAAAAATATAACTCTGAAATAGTGAAGTTGGTTGAATTGTTTATAGAAAGAGGCTACCCCCATGACATTTTGTTGAAAACAAGTAAGGAAGTGGAAGAGAAACGTAACATTGTATTTAAGCCTATTTTAAAGGGAGGTCTTTTTAAGGATAGTAACAACAACCCCAATGATATTGAAGTAGATAAAGCAAGGGCCATGATGCTTCCATACAATGACATGGCTGGTAAGGTGAAGTTTATTAAAGAGACATGGTCCAGTATTTTTACACTTGACCTAAAGAACATCATAGGGAAAGAACCTGATTTTATATACAGTAGGGGTAAGAATTTGAAAGAACTTTTGGAGACAGATACGAATTCATACAAGAGATCTAAAATGAATAAATGTGGCTTGTGCAGCACTTGTAAATATATTAATGACGGACCTTATGTTACAGTGCAAAATTATGGAAGAACAATCAGATGCCCAGGTTATTGCAACTGTAACACAAGGATGGTCATATATATTGCCACTTGCTTAAGTTGTTCTACCTTTTACATTGGCAAGACCATCAGAAAGTTAAGGACTAGAATACTGGAACATGTTAGGGACATTAAAAACAAAAAAAACTGTTAGTGCACTCTATACACACAGCGTGAAATGTAAAGATTTTAAAAAGTTTTTATTTTTTGTTATTGATCGAGTACCCCATAATGAGAAAGGGGGTGATGACAAGTCTTTACTGGAAGTAAAAGAATGTTTGTGGCAACTTAGGTTGGATGCATCTAGGTCACCTGGTGTAAACAAACACATTTCTATTTCCAGTATTTTAAAATACAAATCACATTTTATCTGACACAAATCATATTTTACCTGACATCTAAGCTATACTAAAATTTAAATTTTAAATATTTTTAAAAGTACACAATGAATTATTGAACAACTATTACAAATTCAAGCACGTTTTTGTATTATTATATAAGTATGAAGATTTTTATAACAGTTAATTGAATGGTACTGGTGATTGGTTCAACTAACAAGGGGTGCTTCCAAAAAAGAATAAATGGTAGGATTGACTGTAACTATTTTATACTCTGAAGATGCCCAACAATTCTATGGGTAAAAGCACTTAGTGTTTTCTATGTACTTGGTTGTAATAAAGCATTATTAACTTTCATGGTGCTGGTCGGTTTTGTGTTTACAGGTTCTACATTAGTTTTATTTATTTATAACCTAAACTGGCTCGCCTCCAACTATCAAACAAGATCAAGTCCTAAAAAGCCAAAAATACTGCATCAACTGGTCCTAACAATATCACTGGATACATCTTAAATAGCATGAAGCATGATCTAGCCACCTCCCTAACAGCACTGTTCAATTTCTGCATCCATAGAGGTGTTGTACCAAATTAATGGAGAACAGCTACAGTCATTCCCCTGCATAAGGGATGACCTATCACAGGCCCAGGCAATTACAGACCTATAAGTCTGACCAGCCTCAAATGCAAAGCCATGGAAAGACCTGTTGTGAAATTAATCAATCATTACATAGAGAACCTACAAACATTAGACCTGTCTCAGTTTGGACTCATCAAGGGCACATCATGCTTACTCAAACTTGGAGACTTTTTTTGAAAATGTCAGCAAAGCAATAGATGAAGGTGAAATGGTACACACTGCATGCCTTGATCTGGCCAAAACTTTTGACACAATACCCCACACAGGCATAGTAGAAAAGCTAAATAAACTATGAATAACCCCTATGTCACTGAATGGATTGCCATCTGACTCACAGATAGAATGCAGGAAATCAAAATAGGGGAATTTACCACCACAAAGATATCAGTCACCAGTGGAGTCTCCCCCACAGACACACAAAGGACAGAACTGCAGAAAGACAGACAAGTGGCAACCCTATCATCTAGGTGCACTGATAATGTTCATAAAAGGTCTTTTATGCTTTTTTGTGACATCCTCCCAGAGAGGGGTGCATATTGCCCCAGGACTGTCCCACATACTACTAATGGACAGAGGCAGCTCCTAAATGCATGGGTCCCCTCAAATTATCTGTGGTATGATCCCAATTATTCTCACTAGTGGTGATATATAATTATTGACCATGGGATGGATAAGGCCAATCTAACACCAAAATGGGATAGGTTAATTCAAGCACCAAAAGGAAAGTTGGATACCACCTGTCTGGACCTGGCTAAGGTGTATGAAACAGTACCACACTCGGGTATAATTGACAAACTCACCATACTAGGCATAAACACCTACATAATTCAGCTGGCTCAAAGACAGGACACAAGAAGTCAGGATTGGTGATACCACCTCTACTAACAGACTGGCCATCAGCAGGCTAAGGCTCCATGCTGGAACTGCTCCTATTTAGCATCTAGTTCTTGGAAGTAGAGACTAATGTCAAGGGCTGTTGGCTGACCAAGTTTACAGATGACCCCAAACTGGGAGCTGTCATAGATTCCCCTCATGATGCAAACATCTTACAAGAGCATCTAATACAGACAAATGACTGATGCCAAAGCCATGGACTAAAACTCAAAGGCAAGAAAAGCATTAAAGTGCCTTTTAGGAAAATTGTCACCCAGGCTAATTACTCCATCAATAAGGCACCCCTAAGAGATGACCCAGTAGTCAAGGATCTGGAAGCATATGTAGACTTTTAGCTAGCCATTGACTAACAAGTGGCCAAAATAGTAAGAACATTATTCTATGTCACCCATCTTATACGTAAGGGCATGGCATCCAGGTACAAGGAGGTCATAGCACCACTTTATTTGGCCTTTATCAGACCCATCATTTAGTACAATGTAACCTTCGGCATGTACCTGACCAAACATATGCAACAGTTGGAGCACCCACAAAGATTCCTTACCAGGAGAATCCAGGTTATGAATACATTGTCCTATATGGATCATCTTAAAGCTCTGTCTCTTACAGATTACTGAGATGCAATTTATGCCTGGCAGAAAAAGCATTCTCGGATCCAGATGGGATGGAACTTTTGCACAGCTGCAAAATGAACAGCATCAGAACCATTAGATCCAAGGATTTAAATTTTGCTTGTGACATAAATAAGACATGTTGGTAAGACAGATATGCATCTCAGAGGATCCCTGTGCTCCGGAGCAGGCTTCTCATCCATGTGAATTAGAGTCCATCCCTAACCCTATTTAAGCATAACCTTGACCAATGGATGGGACATTGGAAATTCACCCCTGTTCTTGCCCCTGTGTCTCTGATAGACAGAGGCAGATGGTAATGCCTAAACTAACCCCCCCCAGATAACCTCTGGAAATTTCCTAACTAACATACCCACTCCTAATAAACACTCATGATACACAGGGACACAGTTAGGTTGTATTGCACAGCTGGGCTTATAAATACCCTGGTGGTCATTAGCCTAGTATATAACTATGAACATATGAACCTAAACTGGCCTGCACTGTCAGCTAGCCTAGTACTTACCTATGAACCTAAGAACCTATGATCCTTGGTATGATATGGCATGCCAAGTCCAAGTCACAGGATATAACCAGGAACAGATCTACCAAAGCAGGTAGACCACTAACACTCTAGTGGCTCATAGTAGTACAAGGCTTCTTGGTAACCCTCTCTGGGGCAGGTAAATATACCCTCATCGCTAGATTGTGACTTATAAGTAAACTGATGTCATCATATATGAATGTTCAATCATTTGAAGAAAATATGTTTTTAGTATAGTAGATTAATAAATCAATATATTTATAAATTTTATAACAATACATCGATTTCAAATAAATTTTTGCAGGTACTAGTTTGTAAATGACAGTTTAGAAAACATTTATTAAGTCAATTGAGAATATGTATTTACAATGTTTTATAGCATTCATATAAGTATTTATTTATTAATTATATTTTATATATATATATATATATATATATATATATATATATATATATATATATATATATATATAAAATGTATAGTTTCATGTTTGCAATAAAAAAATTTTATATATGTATCTATACAATTTGTTACATTTTAAGATATTTAATGAATTAATTTGGTAATAACATATAGATAATCAGATTCAATGAATTTTAGTACAAAATTTTATATTTTATGTATGTTAATATTATTGAATTGCACAACAGTGGTATGTGGATGAAAAACAGTTAGGCTAGAAACCAAATGTACAGCTTTAAAGCTTAATTGGTTTTGCTATCACATGGTGGTCAATGAATTTTATATATATAGCCTTATTTTTACTGACATTTCATCTTGATAAAGCTTGGCAATGGGACCAAGCGAAAGCGCTTGATTCAAACTGTTGTTGTTTCTTATCAATTGTTCAAAGTATTGTGCTGAATAGCAAGTTTTTAAAAGGTTTCAAGACAAGAGCAATAAAGTTCTTTACAACGTTCCTCCATCGACTGGTTCTTTGAGCAGTGGAAGGGTTGCTTTGGCGTTTTTTGCTGTTAGTTTTCTGTTTTAGGGGTGGCCATATTATCAAAACATACTATTATGTTCTCTGGTACTTCGCAAGTGACCGGCCTTTTGTGGAGATAGGACCCAAGAAATTAGAATAAGGGAATCTATCTGTGAGCCAGCTGGCTATTCAGTTGGTGACATAGGGGTTTATACTGAGTGGAGTATTGTGTTGAATACCTTGGACATGTCAAGGTATGCAGTATGCAGCATTTTGTCCTTGTCCATTGCTTTGGTGACCTTCTCAAATAAATCCACCAGGTTGAGTTGGCATGGCCTGCCCTTGAAAAAAACAAACTGAGTTGGATCCAATGACTGATGGTTTCCTATGTCACATTTATCATATCTATGGATGTTCATCGTGTTACACTGCTGCAGTCATTACACTTGGGTTATCCTGCCGTCAGGTGGTCCCGCAGTCGGCCAGAGTTCCAAAGTCTTGGTCCGGCGTAGGTTGCTGTCGCTTCTTCCCTGATGTCAGTGCGCCAGGGGTATATAAGATGCATCTGATGCCATTTTCTTCAGTCTTTCTTGCTGTGCGGTGCCCGAAGCAAAAGCAGTTCGCAAGTGCCGGTCGGCCGACTCCTGAGATTTTCGAAGTTGAATTTCAGATCCGAAGTCTTCAATAAAGCTAAGTACCCCATTGGGGAAACTTTTTTCTTGCCTCAGACCTATGTCAGAAAAAGTTAATAATTGCATTTGTTGTGGGAAGCAAATACCTCATAAGGTCTTCCACTCTTATTGTATTCCATGCCTAGGCCCTGATCATGACGCCACTAGTTGTCGGTTTTGTGCTAGATTTAACAAACGCACTATAAAACAACATTTTGATTTTGCTTTGCACTACTTTGGCCGAAGGTTGAATTATACTATGCCGTCGGATCAACCGACGACTGCAATTCTGAAAAAACGCAAAGACAAAGATAAAGACAGGCATCTGAGGTTCAAAACCGATGATGAAGCCTCTTCTAGGCCAGTCGCCGGTTCACCGGTTCTCAGTGAGGCACTTTCGCAGCCCCTGACACCCGCTACCTAGTATCACAGGCCTCCTCCGACTCCCACGTGGAGACAAACTAGGCCTCTGGAAACTCAAGGTATTGGGCCTACGGAAACTAATCCCTCAGATGGGTCCAGAGCCGCTGAGCAGGCATTGGCTTCTGAGGGTGTTTTCAGACCTTCACAACTTACCATTAAAGCAACAGCCAAGACAAAGACACCATTAAAGACAAAGAAGCAATTACAGCATTCTCCTGGACAGTCCTCCATGCCTAAGAAATAGATGCTTAAAATGGTCGAAGACCTCATTACTCTAATCAGGGGTTCCCATCCCCCTCCTGAGAAAAGACCCAGGCAGGATACAGACTATGATTCCTCTGATCAGGTTTCCATTTCCTCTGATTCCTCTTCAGACCAGGGATACTCTCTTCCCCCCTATGAGGATTCTGATGCTGAAGAATCTATCCCTTCAGCCTCTCCTGCTGAGGATTATTCTTTTGGGGAAACTTTACATACCATGAGGGAGCATTTCCATTGGGAAAGTTAGGATTATTCAGAATCCTAGAAAAGGCTCAGGGACTTCCTTTTATTGCCTCAGCACAGGCCCCTGGCTATTCCGCCTGTGTTAGATATTGTGGATGATGTGTTCTCTGAATCCAGCTTATCTCCTGATTCTTTGCCCCCTGCACCAGCCAAGCCAGATAGGTATTATAGAGTCCCTGACTCTCACAAGTTTCTTTATAAAAACCCTTCTGTTGATCCAGAAACTATTTCCCAGGGTCCCAAAGGGGTTAAGGCTTCCATTGCAAAAAATCCAGTCCCCTCTGACAGAGATTCTAGAGCATTGGATAGATGGGGGAAGAAAGTTTACACTTTTGCAACTTTAGCAGTAAGGGCTTTAAATTGCCAGTTTCACATGCTTAAGTACCAACAATATTTAATGGCTCAGTTAAAACAGAAAATGCTTGCAAGCTCTGAAGCTCCTGACTATAAAGAAATGCAGGATTTATTACATGCAGTTGAACAGGTGGGAAAACATACTCTGCAATGTGGTTTTGATTCTTTAGAGGCCTCTTGTAGAGCCGCAGTTACAGGTACTGTGATTCGAAGACATGCTTGGTTAAAAGAACAGAGTTTACCTGATCATGTTAAGGCAAAATTATTGGATGCTCCTTTACAGCATGATACCTTGTTTGGTGTTAAGGCAGAAGATGTGTTAAAGAAAATGGAGGATAAAGCTAAATCTATGCAAACAGTCAAAGATTTCTTACAGGTACAGCCACCTCGATTTAGCAGAAATTGGCCTACAAAGAATTGGTCCTTTCCAGTGTCAGACAGGCCACAGAGGGGCAGATACAGACGCCCAAGAGGCAGATCTCAACCCCAAGGCTCTAACAGACAACGACAGTGGGTACCTCAACCCCAAAAGGAGGTGAGGACAAATCTCAACCATACAGGAAACAGTCCCAATGACTTCCCCCTTCGTACGCCAAGCACTTCCCTTTTGGCAGCCCCCTTAGGGGGAAAACTAGCACTTTTTTATCAAAACTGGCAAACAATCACCCAAGACAAATGGGTTCTGAATATTGTGTCTCAAGGTTACAGGTTCCACTTTCACACTTTACCAAGGCTAAAAGGAATGCCAAACCTGCCACAAAATCAATGGGCAGAGGCTCAAAAACAAATATCAGCCCTCATGGATATGAGAGCTATTCAAAAAGTACCACAGCAGGAACAAGGACAAGGATTTTACTCAAGACTCTTCCTGGACCCCAGAAAGGACAAAGCCTGGAGACCCATACTAGACCTTTCAACTCTAAATACTTACCTGGATGTTCCAAAATTCAAAATGTTGGCACTACAGCAGCTTCTTCCCATGCTGGGCAAGAAGGCTTGGCTTGTTACTCTGGACCTCAAAGAGGCATACCTGCATGTCCCTATCAGACAAAATTGCAGAAGATACCTCATATTCAAAGCTGGTACAATTCACTACCAATTCTCTGCACTGCCCTTTGGCTTATCTACTGCGCCCAGGGTCTTTACAAAGTGCCTGGCACCAGTAATTGCATTTTGCAGACAAAAAGGAATTCAAATATATCCATACCTGGACGACTGCCTCATTCAAGCAGAGACAAAGGACATTCTTCTAAAGCATCTGGCATTTGTAAAAACGTTGCTAATTTCTCTAGGGTACACAGTAAACGAAAAGAAGTCAAAACTAGTGCCCTCACAACAGATAATATTCCTGGGTGCCAGCTTAAATACAACGGCCCAGATGGCTTATCTCACGCCAGACAAACAAGGACAACTGACTCAATATTTTCAATTACTGGCAAAAAAGTCCCATCTCCCTGCAAGAAAAATTCTGCAGGCCCTGGGATTCATGGCATCCTGCATACTACTAATTCCATATGCCAGACTGCATATGAGGAAATTACAGTGGTAGCTAAAAAGTGTTTGGACTCAACACTCTCACAGTTTAGAAACAGTAATACCAATAATTCCCTGCCTACAACAGGAGTTTCGATGGTGGGCACAGGCATGTCACCTCAACAAGGGTCAGCCTTTCACTCTACCCACAGCCAGGCAGGCACTAACAACAGATGCTTCGGATTATGCCTGGGGAGCACACATGGCAGGAAAATGTATTCAGGGCAAGTGGACCACAGACCAAATGCATCTTCACATCAATCAAAAAGAGATGTTGGCTGTTCAAAATGCCCTAACAGCTTTCAAGGACCTTCTGCATCCAGGACATTTATTATTAAAGACAGACAACACCACAGTAATGTGGTACATAAACAAGCAAGGGGGCACTCATTCCTATCCCCTATGCAGGCAAGCCATGACCTTGAGGAACACAGCTCTAACTTATCAAGTTCATCTGCAAGCACAATTCCTGCCAGGAAAGAAAAATACTCTGGCAGACGATCTAAGCAGAAATATCATGGACCCTCATGAATGGAAATTGAATCCACAAATCTTCAGCATGGTAATGCAAAAATGGGGATGCCCAAACATAGATCTTTTTGCCTCCCCACTGAATTGCCAACTACAAAAATTCTGCACAAGGACTTACCACACGCAAGCATGGAAAGTGGATGATCTCTCATTCAGCTGGAAAAGCCTAAAAGTTTATGCCTTCCCACCACTGCCTCTCCTTTCAAAGGTACTCCTAAAAGTCAGGCAAGAAAAACCACAGATGATCCTGATTGCTCCAGACTGGCCACGCCAGCACTGGTACCCAATCTTAAAGAACTTAGCTCAAGGCCCATCATGGATTTTGCCTCAAATTTCACACCTTCTGACTCAACAAAACAATCAGATCCTGCACGGTCAGCTCAAAACCCTAAACCTGGCTGCATGGCAGATTCATTAGTCAAACAGGCAACACCTCTCTCTAAAGCTGTTATGGATGTCATTTTGGAGGCCAGGAGGCCTAGCAGCAGGAAATCTTACTCAGAAAAATGGAAGAGATTCTGTGCCTGGAACCAGGCTCAAAGCCTTGACCCTCTTGTCCCAAACATTCCTCAGATTTTACAATACTTAACTGAGATGCTGGACAAAGGCCTATCCTTCTCATCAATTAAGATCCACGCCTCTGCCATCTCAGCACATTACAACACGGATCCTCCTTTATTCTCTCATCCCTTGCTAAAGCAGTACCTCAGAGGGGCTAAAAACATAAGACCGCCCCGGAGAGCACCAACACCAACTTGGGACCTCAATTTTGTTTTGGAAAAACTGACCCTGCCACCTTTTGAGCCAGCTAATACAGCCGATCTAAAATTTTTATCATGGAAAACAGCTCTGCTCCTGGCAGTAACTTCAGCACGAAGAGTCTCAGAGCTACAGGCATTAATGGCAGTGGAACCTTTTATAATCTTTCATCAGGACAGGGTTTCTTTAAGGACAAACCCTAACTTTATGCCAAAGGTGGTATCTAGTATGGCTCTTAACCAAACCATCCAATTGCCAACTTTTTATCTAAACCCCCAGAATAAAGGGCAGAAACTTTTGCACTCTTTGGACATACACAGGCAGCTACGCTTCTACTTGGACAAAACAAAAGCTTTCAGGAAAACTGAGCAACTGTTTGTAGCATATGCTGCAGGATCACAGGGCAAGGCTATCTCAAAGCAGACTATCTCCAAATGGATAGGACACTGTATTTGTTATTGCTACACACAGCATGGAAAATCAGTCCCTAATAACATTAGGCCACATTCTACCAGAGCAACAGCCATTTCAACAGCCTTTCTCAGAGGAGTACCAACCAAGGACATTTTGGAGGCTGCAACTTGGAGTTCAGTGCACACCTTTACCAAGCATTACCACTTGCCTCTTTACTCTAAATCCAGAGCAGGATTTGCCATTGCAGTTCTGCAGGGCCTCATAGCCAACCCTAACTCTTTATAGACCAGCCACCCAACCTTAGCTTTGGGATTCTACCCAAGTGTAATGACTGCAGCAGTATAACACGATGAACAGTACAGTTTTGTACCTACCACAAATGTAGATGTTCGAGTGTTCACACTGCTGCAGTCCAGGTTACCCTCCCTCCATCCCCTCTGTCCTAGCTGGACTTATCTATACCTTTCTATCCTATACAACCTTTGTGGTGTATTTGCTTGTAACTGAAGGTATTGTTTTTATTTTATATATATGTTTTATTAGCAATATGTATTGCCTACCTACTTGGGGGCACCTGACACCTGGGGCAAGAAAAACTGAAGAAAATGGCATTGGATGCATCTTATATACCCCTGGCGCACTGACGTCAGGGAAGAAGCGACAGCAACCAACGCCGGACCAAGACTTTGGAACTCTGGCCGACTGCGGGTCCACCTGATGGCAGGATAACCCAAGTGTAATGACTGCAACAGTGTGAACACTCGAACATCTACATTTATGGTAAGTACAAAACTGTACTTTATTCTTTCCATTGCTTTACACATTAAACTAGTCAGAATTATAGGTCAATAGTTTCCTGGCTCCCTGGATGGCTTGCCCTTGTGGAAAGAAATAACCTTTGCAGTCCTCCATTCATTCAGATACCCAAAGGGTATACACACTGGTACATCCATGAGGATTCTAGATGATCACAGGTCAGTGACACATGGCACACAATGTCCTAGAGACAACTTCACTGTCAACCTTGGTCAAGACAGCTAATGCCAGTTTCATGGTTATGGCCCATGTTGCTCATCTCTTTCTACTGCAGGGATGTATTATCAGGCCACCACTCTGGTTTCTACTGTTCCACACTGTCCTTATCTTCTGTTGGTCATCTAAGTGTCATGCCTAGTGGTGGCCATCCTCAAGATAGAAGACATCATCCATCTACTGGCTGACAACTTGGGGGACCACATCAGGATTCTCATATATGGTCCTGAAATGCTACACGAACACTCATTCAGAAAGCATCTATCTCTGACACTGCAGGGTCACACAACACACATGACCAAAGATCAAAGCATGGAAGCTCCACTCCAGCCTTGGAGGATGTTATCTTTGACTAACTCCAAGCTACTACTTACCTGAGTGGTTGCTGCATCCACCTTCCATGACTTTTGCAGTTATGACAACATTGTTTTCACCTGTCACAGTGCCCCATCCCTTATTTGTAAATGATGATGACTGTGCTCTGCCTATACATCTAGGCTGTGTGGATAAGATAAGTTTAATGTACAGTATAGTGAGTCAATGCAGTGTAATGCATAGCCCAATGCATGCAGTAGTTATATGGTCCATGGTTGTTGACACCAGGTCCCACCTCTTTGCCAGCTACACAACCTATTACACCTGCAACTGCTTTGCGTGGTGTACCATTGCAGCTGGTTTCCCTGATGACCCTGCACTTAAATCCTCCTCTGCTTATGTAGTCTGTCTGGCATTGTCACTATATTCCAAATTTGTAGCTGTTTCCATTCTACATATTGCGTAAAAGGGCACACATCACAAATAACTGATTACAGCTCTCGGATGTGTACAGAAGATGTATCCAAGCAGCAGAAGTGTGTCTTTAGGAGTATGAACACATGCTTAACAATGTACTGTCTTTGAATATGTGGAGTTGTATGCCATCTCATCCAAGGTCTTGGAGATTTGAATGGGAGTCACCATCCACAGTTCCAAGACATATCCTACATGAACTGCAACATATAAGTCAACACCATTACGAGAGGAGTGCTGCCTATGGAAATGGAAGCACCATAGTCTGGCCTATGTTGCTTGCAATATGTACATTTATTTAACTAGATAACTCTATGGGAAGTCAGTCTACATCACTGTTTTTTTATGACTCTTGCATTTTTATATCAACATTTCTGACAAAGGTTTAGATAAACGGTATTTTCTGCTGATGCTAGCTATCTGGTAATCTTCATGTTGAAGTTTAGAAGTATCTAGAAATTAACTAATTTCATTAAACTTCAGCCTTCATGTAGAAGTTTAGAAATATCTAGCAATTAATTAATTTCAGCAGACACTTCCTGAATAATTAATACCTATGTTGGCTGTTGATGATTTTCACTGGTGAAGTGACACCCTGACCCCATGTGCAACAATGAGAAAAAAGGTATATTCCTCAGATGACTGCTCCTTTACCAGTTTTTGACTTTTTGACACAACAGTCGTTGAGTTCTTGAGACATAGTAGTAGACAGTCTTATACGACCCATATAAATGATCTTTTTTTTTTTTCATTTTCACTCATATAAATTAAAATAACCCGCGGTGGTGGTGCTGCGGTAGCGTTGTTGCCTCACAGTAAGACGCTGTCCGGTTCGATTCTCAGCTAGAGCGTCTTCTGCGTGGAGACATGCGTTAAGGGGCGTACCTTCGTTGAAGGTTGTGCATCAAGGCTGGCAACTCGGCACATAAAAATCAACTACCAATCATTAGCGGACCGGAGTTCTGCTGTGGCGACCCCTAACGAAAGAAACAACAACTCATATAAATTAAAATGCAACCTGCCTTTTTATGTACTTAACTCTTCTAACATGCTGCTAGTACACTTGGTATATGATAAAGTCTAGAATCACATTTATTGGCCAAGTGTGCACGCATACAAGGAATCTGACTCCAATTTCAGTTACTCTCCCAAGTATGAATTACATAAATGACATACATACAACTATTAAGAACAAGACAAACAACATACATGCAACTATTAAGAACAAGGCAAAAAAGTAAATATTCATATGCATACAAAGTGCAACTCAGTGCAAGAAATACTGAAATAAACTCTGAAAGTAACAAATATTAACAATAGGTAAACAATACTGCAGAATCCTTGGAGACTTGGGGGAAAAAAAAACAACCTAATAAGCTGAGTTAGCTGTTTATGAACTTGAATACCTGTGGGAAAGAAACTGTTTTTATATCTGCTTGTTTTTGTGTGTATTAATCTATAATGCCTGGCTGATGGTAATAGTTCAAAAAGTGGTGGCCTGAATGTGAAGGTTCAGTGATGATCTTTCCTGCCCTTTTCATGCCTCTGGAATAGCACAGATCCTGTAAAGAGAGCAAACTAGTACCAATAATATTTTTGGCATACCTGATTATTCAATGTAACCTATTCTTGTCATGATTAGACAGAGATCCAAACTACACTGTTATGGATGAGGTGAGAACAGGCTCAATGACTGCTGTATAGAACTGAATCAACAGTTCCTGTGGGAGGTTGAACTTCCTCAAATGTTGCATGAAAGTACATTTGCTGTTGTGCCTTTTTTTATGTTGGACCTTACATTGCTCCCCCACTTCAAGTCCTGGGAGATTATAGATACAAAAAACATAAAGGATTCCACAACTGACACAGCAGTATTAAATATAAAGAGGGGGATAATATTGTAGTACCACTCCTAAAGTCCACTGTCATCTCCACAGTTTTAAGAGTGTTCAGTTCCAGATTATTCTGACTACACCAAAGGGCCAGCTGCTCAACCTTCCATCTGTATACAGACTCATCTCCATTCCTGATGAGCCCGATGATAGTTGTATCATCTATGTATTTAATACGTTTGACAGAGGGGTCCTTAGAGGTGCATTAGTGTAGAGGGAGAATAGCAGTGGGGAGAGCACACATCCCTGGGGGGGGGGGGCACCCGCATTGATCATGCGATAGCAAGATGTAAATTTCCCAGGCCTCACCTGCTGTTTCCTATTGGTTAGAAAATTGCTGATCCATTGACAGGTGGAAGCAGGAATGGAAAGCTTGGAGAGTTTCAGATGAAGTTCTGGAATTATTGTATTAAATGCAGACCTGAAGTCCACAAACAGAATCCTTGCATATGTCCCTGGGTTGTCAAGATGTTGCACGATATAGTGCAGGCCCATATTAACTGCATCATCCACTGACCGGTTCTCTCAATAAGCAAACTGAAGGGTTCCAATGAGGGAGCTGTAATATCCTTCAAGTGAGCTAACACCAGCCTCTCAAAAATCTTCATGACCACTGATGTAAAAGGAATAGTCATTCAGTCCTGTTATAGTGGATTTTTTAGGCACTTGAAAGATTGTGGCTTGTTTGAAACATAGGGGAACTTCACACAGGTCTAATGATTTATTAAAAATCCAAGTGAAAACAGGAGCCAGTTGATAAGCACATGTTTTTAAATAGGAGGGTGAAACCCCATCTGGACCAGCTGCTTTCTTAATTTGCTGTATTTTAAAAAAATTATACATGTCCTCCTCAGAGATAATGAATGCAGACTGAATGTGAGAATGTGTGGAAGAGAGAGAGAGTCATCAGTCCTACGGTAAAAAGCATTCAGGTCATCAGCCAGCTGGTAATTAGCTGCAGTGTAGGGGGATGGTTTCCTGTAGTTTGTAATGTTTTGTAGACATTTCCACACTGATGCGGGATCATTGGCTAAAAAACTGTTTTTTTCAGCTTTTCAGAATAGTTCTTTTTAACCACTTTGATTTCTGTTGTCAGTGTGTTCCTTGCCTGTCTAGAAAGTGTTCTATCCTCACTTCTATAGGCATCTTCCTTGGCTTGATGAAGCTGCTTAAATTTAGCAGTAAACCAGGGTTTGCTGTTGCTAAATTTTAACCAGGTCTTAGTGGCGACACACATATCTTCAGAGAAGCTGATATAAGATGTTACTGTGTCTGCCAGTTCATGCAAGTTAACAGCAGAATCTTCAAAGACTCTCCAATCTGTACAATCAAAGCAGGCTTGCAGCTTCAGCTTTGCCTCAATAGTTCACTTTCTCTCTGTATTAATGACAGGTTTAACAGATTTTAACTTGCTCTTATATATAGGAAGTAAATGAATCAGACAGTGGTCAGAAAAGCCCAAAGCTGCAAGGGGACAACACGTTTAATAAGGACTCTCAGTGTAAAAATACTCAATATAAAACACACTCTTTAATAATCCAAGGTTAAAAGCAATAAAAGTGAATAAGCAAAGGCCTCAAGAACAATAAGCGCTTAAAGAATAGGCGTCCAACCACTGGATGCAAAGTGGGGGCTTAGCCCCATTTTGATTCAGCCTATTGGTGGTAATATGATTGGCCACAAAGAAGGTGTGTCTTTACTATGAGCAAATGATTGGCTACAACAATATATATTATTTTAGCAAAGCCACTAAACATTACGATCTGAAGAAGGCTATTCTGCCGAAAGTATTTATCATTCTTGAGGCCTTTGCTTATTCACTTTTATTGCTTTTAACCTTGGATTATTAAAGAGTGTGTTTTTATATTGAGTATTTTTACACTGAGAGTCCTTATTAAACGTGTAACCATGGTGGCGAACTCAGGATATTATCCGATGCTTCACTATTTGGTCTGAGGCGTCTTTAGCAGTTGTAGATTTATTTCTTTTTCTTTTTCTCTAGAATAATCAGAAGGGAGTTTGGATAATTTGCTCCAAGCACATTATCTGATCAGATACTTTTTGTAGAGCTGCCCTCACACAGGCTTGAGGTGGAATGTAAACACCACAATAATTGAAGAGAACTCCTGAGGTGAATAAAAAGGTCTACAATTAACACAAAATATTTCTAAGTCAGGGCAGCACATTTTACTTAACACAGTGACATCATTACACCAACCGTCATTGATATAAAAGCAGATTCCACCTCCTTTACTCTTCCCTGATGTATCCAATACTCTGTCTGCTCTGTAAAGCTGAAAGCCAGGCAGATGTAATACAGAGTCTGGAATGGATTCATTTAGCCAGGTTTCTGTGAAACACAGTACAGAAGAAAGTGAAAAATCCTTGTGAGTTTCATTGAGAAGTAACAGTTCATCCAGATTATTGCCTAGGGAGCAGAGGTTTACCAGATGTAAACTTGGGAATACCATTTGAAAACCTCTCTGTCTCAGCCTAACCAGTGTACTAGCTCGTGTACCCCTTTTGCAATGCCTGTGTCTTCCTCTGCTGCTGACAGCTGCTGCTCCTCCAGCTAGGATCTCTAGAAAATGTCTTAATTGTGAAAAATCCGGTGTCAAATTGTGTGAAATTAATTGCTGAATATTTAACAATTCTTCATGAGTATACGTAATTACAGTTGAACACCAAACATGACAAATAAACAAAAACAAACAGAATACTAGAGAGCACTAAACCGAGGCTGCCATTCTCAGATTGCACAGCTAGCATACTTTGCTTAAGAATCCATTGCCTGTCAACAAGATAGTCAAACTGTCTGTAAGGGCAAAATATACAGGGAAGTTTAGTAGTTTATGCTGTCTTATAATGAGACAAAAAAGTGGAAACCACTACCTAAAGAGCTTGAATGTGTTGCTGGAGTACATACAAAATTTAATTGTTAATATGTTTATTCTTAAACCAGGCCAATGAATCTTCTCCAGTCATAGCATGAACACAAAACAGACTATTAATAACATAATAAAAGAAAGATATAGATAGTAAAAACAGTAACAGAGTAATATGGCTAACATAGCTTATCAAAAGTAAAAGTCTTACAGTATGAGCAAATCCTCTCAGTTTCAATATATAATAATCAGTAATCAAGATATATTGACGTTGTCCTGTTCGATTCTCAGCTAGAGCATTTTCTGTGTGGAGACATGTGTGAATGGGTGTACCTTCGTTGAAGGTTGTGCGTCAGGGCTGGCAACTCGGCACGTAAAAATCTACTGCTAATCATTAGCGGACCGGAGTTCCGCTGTGGTGACCCCTAACCGGGAAAAGCCGAAAGACACAACAACATAATTAATTAAAAATAACTGAGTTAGTAAACAACATTCAACAAGCAGGTTACAATCATCATATAATGTGATGCAGAACAGCACATCTGATCTTAGTCTAATTAATAAATTGGTTATGCTTGTTTTTTAAGTGTTTTTGCTGTCACATCTGTAAACATGTTCACTGAATCTTATAAGACTTATTTATGAAGAATTTCACCCCCGCCACACACAGATATCTATACAAATGCATACAAAGGTCAGTAATGACACTATTCCAGTATGCAATTAAACTAGTGCGGATTAAATGTACTCATATTAACTTCAAAATCAAAATACTCCTGTAATTCCCATATTCTAAGTACAATAATATCAAGTAGAATTTGCAGTAATATATATCAACATTCCAAACACACACACATGCACGTACGCACACACGCACGCACACACACACACACACACACACACACACAATATTAACTAGATAAGTAGTTTATTGACCATTTGGACAGTTTGTCCGTCTCTTTCAACTTTCTGGTTTAAAAGACCACATCTGCGCTTGTTTCCAATCTTTCCTGTAACTAACCTACTGGGTAGCACTAGAAAGCCTTAAACTGATACAAGCCTTCTAGCGTAGGAGAGAGCCTTTGGAGTGATTAAGTATCAATTTTCTGTACTTTCTTGCTGTACTTAACTGTTTTCTTCCTAAATGCAGATTTTGCAGCATTTATTGTGATTTAAAAGCTTGTTCTTTTCACATATTGTACTTATTTGACTGCCTGCACTTTTAAAAAGTTTTTTTGTTTAAATAATTTGTTTAACTGCTGTAGGCTACACACTAAAGTGCGATAGCCTTTTCTGATCATTTGCAATCATTTAAAGCTGTTTTAAGTGCATTTTTTACTGTTTTTGCCTTATCTTTTCAAAAAAAAAAAACAAAAAAATTCCTTGTTTCCCACCTTTCTAAGCTAGTATAGTCCAGTTTTCAGGCTAGTGCTGAATTCAGGGCTGTGATACTAGTTTCTGAGTTGCCCATACCTTACTTGGATAGAAGGAAGTTTCTCTGTTCACCTGTGAGAGAGGGGAGCCTTGAGCAACCTATCTGTCCCTGGAGGAGTGGTTCCAGCCCAGAAGTTAGTAGTTTATTGGCCATTTTGAGCTAATTTCTATCTCTTTCATTTCCCTACTATAAAAACCGTGTTTGCACAGTTTTGCGCACCGGGCAGTGCCGGTTAGCTACAGTTAAATTATTCCCGGCTCCACTAAGTCTCCTCTTCAGTTTTTCCCTTGAAGCTAGTCTAACTCTCAACCTAAGCACTCAAAAAGCATCTTACAGCCCAGCACTTGCTCAGACCTAATAGCAAGCACTAATATACCCTGACACTGATTGCCCAGCAGGGCAAGGCTCTTTATTCACCCCTCACCAACCAAGTGACTAAGCAGCTCACCCTACTATTCAGGCATGACCAAAGGGCAACTTCAGGTGCACTCTCCAGTCCAGCTGGTGAATCTGGGTATCCTGAGGCAATGTTACAACTGCCTCATGCACACAGACAGCCCTCTCCTCCTACCACAAAACACTAACATATGCGAGAGATGCAATTTTACAGCCAAACTGGAAGCTAAGCTGTCTCCACCCAAGACTGGAACAGACAGTCAAGAGGAGAAGGTTAACACTTGCACCACAACTCCAGCCGCACAAAGACCTACTAAAACAGCACTGGCAAAAAAATACACATAAATACACAAAATCATACTTGGATGCTCTAAATAAAAACCTGCAAAAGCATCAGAGACCTCCAACGCAGACACCTAAACAACCTGCACTTCCCGTCACAAACCAGACAACACATAAAACACAAAGTCAGTGTGCCGCACAATCACAGCCCTTAAGGTAAAATAACATACCTAACACACTAGTAATAGTTGACTCTATAGTCAGGCACACTGACGTCCCACTCACTAGGCTGGACAAGCAGAAGGTTACTGTTAGCTGCCTGTCGGGAGCCAGAATCTGCCACATAACACAAGCACTCAGGTCACTCCAGAACAAGTACAAATATGACTCTGTCATTGTTCATGTTGGTGTGAATGACCCGAGACGTACCTCCCTGGACTACATGAAAAGAGACATGGAAGAGCTCTCTGATCATGTAGCCCAGGCTGGTATGACCCTGACCCTGAGTAGCATCCTGCCCTCACCAAGAATGATACCTCAGTATAAAGAAAAAAATATCAATGTCAACAATTGGCTAAGCTTCTGGTGTCATTCAAAGGGGATCCAGTGTCTGTCAGCCTGGGACGACATGCTCGACAAGCCACATTGCTTTGCAAGAAACGGCTTGCACCTGTCACCCCTAGGCTTTCGAATACTGGCCAATGCTCTTGCTGCCTCCATAGTGCCTTTTTTAGGCAAGGCTCAAAAGTCAAACCCACCTCCATAAACAGCACAATTAACAAAAAACTGAGGGTTATGCTACTCAACCCCATGAGTTTAAATCTCAAAATGCACGTGCTTGAAGCACTCCTCAGTATGGAGAACGTCGACATCTGTACAGTAACTGAAACCTGGTTCAAGGGTCCAGAGAGCACCCCAGCACTACCGGGCTACAACTGATACCACACGTTTTGGCCACAGAACACGGACCAAAACACAAAAGGAGGGGGTGTATCCATATTCATCAAGGATACCTACACCTCCAGGTTAGTGGCGCAGCATGATACCTCTGAGATCCTCCATGTGCAACTAACATCGGGCAAATCTGCAATGCAAATTGTGGCCTGCTACAGGTCACCCTCCATGACCCAGGACCACCACTCTACCTTTCTGTAAACACTGGAAAACATGAAGGTCCTACCAAACACCCTGATATTGGGCGATTTCAATTACCTTACCATTCACTGGGAAAACTACTCGAGTACAAATTCCCAGGCCCAGCGCTACCTGGAATTCATCAACTGAAACATCCTGGATCAGCTGGTAATCTCCCCTACCAGAGGTGAAAACATATTGGACCTGGTCATCACCAACATGGGCGGCAGGTGTTCCATACCGGAGGTCAACCTGTCACTGGTTAGATCAGGCCATAAACTAATCACTCTGGATATCCACACCCCACTACCACCCCCAACTAAGGAAACCACAGTAAAAATCTTTTCTAAAGCAAACTTCACCTTACTTAAGACATAGGTGGTAAGTTTCACAGCCTCCCTGGTAAAGGATAACACTGGTCAAGATGCAGAAACCTTTACAAATGCACTCTATGAGCACCTACAAGGATGCATGGATCGTGCCATCCCTAGCAAAACCAAGACTCACTCCTCTAACAGAAGGAAACTAGTTTGGTGGACCCCTGCAATAAACAGGCTATACAATAGGAGGAAACTAGTTCAGAAAAAAAGCAAATCCCAAGAAGGAAAGACATCCCTGATCAGTATGAGTAAGAAACTGAGGTCCCTCATGAAATCATCCAAGGCTAACTTCAAAAGAAAAACAGCCAAGGATTCAAAAGATAACCACAAAGCCTTCTTTAGCTATGTTAAGAATCTAAGTGGCAACTCACAGATATGCACTGAACTAGTGCAAAATAGCACAAAATATACTGAACCTACTGATATTGCCAACATCCTGGCAGATAGATTCAGTGCAAACTTCACCCCCCTCTCACCTCCAAAAGGGCCCACAACAATACTGGAAAAGTGTAGTGTCCCAAAAATCACAGACGCACAGGTGAAAACAGTACTTTCAAAAGCCAAAAACACAGCATCAATGGGACCAGATGGTGTCCCAGGCTGCGTCTTGCACGAACTACAGAACAAACTAACCCCCCACCTAAACACACTGTTCAACCTCAGCCTCTCCACAGGCTACATGCCCATAGAATGGCGCACAGCAACGGTTATTCCTCTCCACAAAGGAGGGGCTACAACTGACCCTGGCAACTATCGCCCCATAAGCCTGACTAGCCTGGTCTGCAAGGCTATGGAGCGTATCATCATGGAACTCATTAACAAAGACATTGAGAACCTCCAAACACTTGACCTGACCCAGTTCGGCTTTGTTAAGGGTAGATCATGCCTACTAAACCTGGTTGACTTCTTCGAGACAGTCACCAAGGCCATAGACAAGGGAAAGGTGGTTCACACAGTCTACCTTGACCTCGCCAAGGCTTTCGACACCATTCCCCACTCAGGTATTATAGAATAACTCACCAGCCTGAACATAAACCCCTACGTCACGAGATGGGTTGCCAACTGGCTTACAGACAGAACTCACATGGTAAGAATAGTGGGCTCCAGGTCCGACCACAAGTGGTGTCCCACAAGGCTCGGTCCTGGGACCCCTACTGTTCGGCATATACTTCTCAGAAGTACAGGCAAACACAGGAGGACTATGGCTAACCAAGTTCTCCAATGACTGCAAACTGGGAGTCATAATTGACTCTCCGGCTGACACAGACATCCTCCAAAAGGGCCTTACTGAGACGGACACCTGGTGTCAAAGTCATGGCCTCAAGCTAAATGCCAAAAAATGCATAGTCATCCCATTTGGGAAAAACAAAACACACATGAATTACCACATAGGTGGCAGCCCCTTAATACAGAAGAGGTAATAAGAGATCTGGGGACCCAGATAGATAGTAATCTCTCCTTTGACAATCATATTGCCAAAGTAGTTAGGAAATCCTTCTATGTGGCCCATCTAATTACTAAAGGGTTTGCATCTAGAAATAAAGAGGTTATAGTGCCCCTCTACTTGTCACTCATTAGACCCATCATAGAGTACAATGCCCCATTTGGGATGTACCTCACAAGACACTTCCAACAGCTGGAAAGATCACAAAAGTACCTCACCAAGAGGATTACTGGTCTCAAACATATGCCCTATGCAGCCTGACTGAAAAAACTCTGGCTGTACTCAGTGGCATATCGCTTACTCAGAGGTGATCTCTGCCTGACTTACAAAGCCATGTCCAACTCAGAATTGATGGACATGCTCCAACTAAAGAAATCCAAGTCACTGCGAGCCATGCGCTCTAGTGAGTTAAACCTCGCCACAACAATAAATAGAACATTCTGGAGGGATAGATTCCTGTCACAGAGACTCCCCATGGTTTTGAACAAAATTCCAAATTACATGAGGCAGATCCCTTCACTAACACTCTTCAAGAGAAACCTTGACGAGTGGATGGGTAACAGAAAATACACCCCTGTGATCACTTCATTGGCTCTGCTTGACAGAGGATCAGTTAATTAATCAATGGGGCGGCGAAAGCCGACACACTCTGGCTAGGCTTATAAATGCCCTCAGGCAGATAGCCTAGTGTCTACCTATAAAATATTTATCCTATAGGCTGGTTGGCTGTGGCTCCACTGAACTGGACACAAAGTGAGTTAGCCAAGCAAGATGAAAAGAGATCACAGCAACAAACTAGCAGCATATTGTTAAAAAAAGTTTTCCCTAACATTTACACATTCCTCCCTCTGAGTCACATTTTCTTTCATTTTTGCTGCCTCAGCAAGCAACCCCTAAGGAAACCTGAACCAATGGGAAAATTATGCTTGCTCCTTCATTTTGTAGCCCATTCAGCCTCCAGTGAAGCTCCATTTTCTAAGTAAGCCCCCTCCCAAATGGTGGAAGGAGCAATGATAAGAAATAATCACCTTATTCTATATGGAGTTGCATGCCTTGATGTCAGAAAATTAGAAAAAAAAACCAGACCAGCTGAGTATGCTGAATATTTTTTATGCTAATCTGGACTGAAGAAATGGGCAGTACACTTTGGTGGAGATCTGAGTACTGAGAACAGGATCATTTTATATTTAATAAAAATAACAATAAACATTTAAAAGCAATTTGGAGGGATGCAAGCAGCAACCCAGCATCATGACCCCCCCCCACTTGTCTAGGTGAGAATGAGGCTTCCTGATCACATTATAACACCGTCATGTCCTCTGAATAGTATGAGAAATAATAAACTGCTGTACAGCATTTCTGTATGGAACTATACCCCTGCATTCCAGATGTGGGACCTTGGTCCCCAAACTTTCAGTCTTTATATATTCTACTGCCAAGGTTACACCAACTCTGAAAAAAAGGGAAATACCACTTTTTCTCAGTTTGTACAAATTTGGGGGTGGGGGGGGTTGTAGAGATTGTTGGTGAGGGGGTGCAGTCTCCCTGCAAAAATCTTAGAATTAACTTGACTGTCTGTGAAGTATACAGAGATGGCCTACCAGTCAGAGTTCATTATGTTCACCTTAGAGTATGGACAGTATACACAAAATCAATAAAGCATATTTCACCCAAATATGAATTCTTTGTTGCAGTATATCAATAAACATTTAATGCTAATAACTGTTCTGAATGATATTTCATATTCAGCTGTCATATTAAAGTTGGTGGCATTTTAACTGCTGTGTTGTTGACTGTAGAGTATCTTGCAGTTAGATGCAATGCCATTTAAATACAAGGCTGAAATTGGAATCCTGAATGAAGATTGCTAAAGTTATACTGAAGAGAAAATTGAAATGATAGGTAGTCACCACCAGAGGAAAAAACAACTGTCAAATGCATTCTAAATGCATTTCAGATTATAGCATTTGGACTACATGTGGGATGCATACATGATAAATAAAAGAGGACCCAGAACTGAGCACTGCTACACACAAGCTGTGAATTTATTTGATACAGATAGGACCTCTTTTGATTTACATATTTAGCCCATGAATTATTTAGCTAATAAATCAGTACACAGAACTTGGAGAGATTCTGTACAGTGATAATTTATTTAGAAAGGTGTTGTGGTTGACAGTGTAGTAGGCATTAATGAGGGCTAAAATAACTCTCTAGTTTTGTTTCAGGAATTGAGGTTGATATAAATATCTTCTGATAAAGAGGCTAGTGTTGATGCTATGACCGGACTAAAACCATATTGCAAAGCAAGCATAAGGCGAAAGGTATCAGTGTGTGCTTGTGTATTAGGCTTTCCATAATCCTAAGAGTGGAGCTGAAGCATGAAAATGGGGTGATAATTGTTACTGATATCTGTGGGGACCACTTGTTATAAAGATCAAATCAATTTGCAGGGAATAAACCTTCACAAACACTCTAGTTTATAATTTGGTCCCCAGAAGTGACAAAACTGAAGAAACTAGGAAGCAGCATTGCGTTAATGTGCATTTATATCCTCTAGTTAACAATTGTTCTGTGCTATCACTTATCAGCCATGCATCAAATGTAAAGATGGCAAACATTTTCTGTAATCTTCAGTCCACAGAGTCAGTATTTACTACGCTAAAACTCTAAGTACTGTCGATTGTTTGCCTGATAATGCTTCTGTACCTCGGAGTTCCTGTAATACTACTGGACTTTTCTCTGACAACATCTTGGATGACTTTTTTTGTGACAGTTCAAGTTGCTTCTCTTCTCGGTGAGACATTTCTATTTGAGTGACCCTTCTGCGTTACTTGGATTTTCACACAACTGCTGTATGTCTTTGTATGGAGCTACCCTATCTAATCATGACACAACTCATCAAATCCCAGCCCAGTAAAAGAAATGGATGCCTATTCAAATTTTATGGATGATAACTGAGATTTACAGAAGAATTGGACTACAAGTGCAAATTATGGTAATATATGCAAAGTCCAAGGTTGTGGTATGTCAGAATATTATCCCTTCACAGGGGTATAGCAGTGTCGATGTTACTATATATATATATATATATATATATATATATATATATATATATATATATATAAGTAGCACTTTAATGGCTTGCAAGTTTTCAGAATTTGCTGTTGTTGTCTCTGTACTGGACTTTTTTTTTTTTAGACTTGTGGGACTGTGTTTTTTTATGTCTTGCACCTGTGATAGCGAGATGAAACAAACATACTGTAAACAATAACTTCCCAAAACCTGAACGGAATGAAAATCAGTTTTTATGGCATACCAAATGAAAGTTAGTAATACAATTGGACTAAATCTATGTAATAAACTACACTAAAACATGTCTTTGAAGAGGATCAAGCTATACTGTACCCCTCATTTAGTGCTGCACCCCAGACCACTTTGCTAATTTTTGTTCTCTCCTCTTACACTCAGTCACTATCTTTCTTCATAGAGCAGAGTCTGTGGTCACAACATCTGACTTTGATACTGCAGGAGCTCTGCCACAAGGCCCTACTCCTACAAGTTTACTGAGGATTTTGTCATTGTATAATTTAAGCACATTTATCATGAAAAACCTTACAGTGTATTACCTTAATCAGTTAAATACATGCCTGCTGTGTGATTGAAAGTCTCTGTGAAATAGTCTGTGCACTCTAAGGATCTTTTACTAAGCTGGCCACTGTCCCCTTTTTCTGAACCAGTATACTATACTGCATATGCCATTTATTTAGCCTTAGGAAGTGATAGAGGCCAAATTAAAACAGCTTTTCTGTTTGTTAATTGCTTTGTGCTGCCTATAAACTGATTGATCTCAGCACGCAGATTACTCTACTCTCATTTGTATAAGTGACAACATGGTACAACTCCAAAAAATTACTCGTGAAGCTTTAACAGCAACTAAAACATGGCTTCGTAACTCACAACTCATGCTCAACCCAAAAAAGACCAAACTATTACTTTCCCCCAAATCTCTCTCTCATGAAAAAAAAATTAAGTCCTCTTTCTTTATAATACAACCTTTGATGTCACTTCTCATAGCAAATTATTAGGGGTGATAGTGGATGATAATCTTACATTCGACCTGCATATCCAAATTGTATAAGAAAAACTCATCAATAACTAGGGATGCTTTACAGAGCCAAAAACTTTCTCACCTAAGCATCTAAAACTACAGTTGCCACTACTTATCGCCTCCCTACTATTCTATATGGTGACCCCATTCTTACTAACCTCCAGACTTCACATTTCTAAAACTTGAATGATGCTATAACAAGGTTGCTAAATTTCCAGCAAATACCTCCTTTCAGAACCCACCACTGTATAGCAATAAAAAGCTTAACTAGGTTAGAACTGCCTCATCAACTAACATATACACAGCTTCTTAACACCCATAAAATTATACAGCATCCACCTGCCTGTCCAGCACTAAAAAACATTCTACACAACTAAGTTCCCAGTCGGTCATTGTGATCCAGTGACCAAAAACTCCTGTCTACAAACCTATCAAATCTGCTGGGCATTGTCTGTTCTCGTACAAGGTTACTAAGGCCTGGAACTCCTTACTTGCATCCATCAGGTCAATACCCTCCCTCCCATCTTTCAAAACCACTATGAAAGACTTCCTAAAATCTGTCTCTGTTCTTGCTCAAAACCAGGATGAAGTATTTCCCTAAATGTGATCAAGTACCTTTTCTTTTCTTATAACTCCTTACTCTCCCTTCTTCACTTAATTCCTTACTTCTGTCAAATTCCCTTCCCTGACTTTCTCTCTAAATATACCATACACCTCTTTTTCCCTCAGTTCATATTGCAATTCCTGTTTGTATTAGACTAACTTACTTCTAATTTCTCTACAAACTCTATAAAATTTCTCTAAATATTAAATGATTGTCATATAAGCTGCATCAATTCTTAACCAAGGTTTTTATATTATGTCTAATTTGTTATAATTATTTAAGCTGCAAATGTTTTTGTTTTATTTCTGTAGATTGTAAAATTATTGTTCTTCTTCCTTCCTCCAGTTCCTGGGCCTCCACTGAAACTGGGCTTCTACCCAGTCAAAGTTTCCCGGTAATCAAATGTCAGTAAATAAATAAATAAATAGTTTACTACTTTCAGGGTCATACAACCAGAAATAAATTGGAAGCACATATTACTGTATTATACCCCTTCCTCTGTAATTATTTGAACTTATGTAGCCATGTCCCAATTGATCATAATTCACACTGAGAAATATTTATATTAATGAAACAGCATTGATGAACAGAAACTTAGTGAAATGGGTCCTGACGAAATTGTGTTGCCTCTGGTTGCTTTAACTCCTCTGATTGACAGGAAAAATTCCCCTTTATTCATTCTGTACATTATTCAGTCTTTTATATGGACAGCAAATGGTATGAGTTATGTTGCTTTACTAATCACTACTGCTTAGAGTTGTTGACCTTCTTACGACTGCTGGATTCTGGCACTCTGTTCAATCTCCTTAATTCTTTATTTCCTGTGTATCATAATAAAACTTCTAACTCTTCTGATTTCTTTCTAGCCATTATGTGACTCTACCTTACATTTCAGGTATCAAAGAAATTATTATTGGTAGCCCATTCTTTAGATATCTTTTCAGCAAAAATGAAGAACCCAACTCCAGGCAACCTGAATTTGATTAGTGACTCATTAGTGACTCAACTGTAGACGCTGGTGCAGGGGGAAAAAGGAATGACAGCTAATTACTGTTTCAGGATGCCCAAGTATTCTGCAGCCTCAGCAAGGCAGCACAGATGCTAGTATTCATAGTGCAAATGCTGCTTTGGAGAATGCATACTAAGTCTAAGGTTGTGGTACCGTTCAATATTATCCTTTCATAGGGGGGCAGCAACGTCAGTATTACTATATATATATGGGTCTACTTCAGACCATCAAAGTACCACATGATCACATTTCAAAACATCGAGATGAAAATAATGACACCTGATATCATCGGAGGTCGACATTGTCGAACCTGAGAACATCGAACCAAGCACACGGAACTTGTTCAGGATGATTGCGCTGCAGTCAGAGCACCTACTCCACTTCAAATCATCACTTAACAAAAAAAAATAACCGTTTCAACAGCTTTGGAGGGAGGCAAGCCTCCCTACTCCCCCCTGTATGTATATATATATATATATATATATATATATATATATAGATGTAAGATGAAAGCGCTTAACTGTTATTAAGTGTATTTTATGCAATAAACAAACTTTTATTAAGTGTATTTTATGCAATAAACGTTGTGGAATTTTGTGACCTGTGGAGTGCTTTGGAAGTGCTGGTGCTGAATCTGTGGATGCTGTTTTACTAGAACTGCAATTATTTCAGTGTTTATATATATATATATATATATATATATATATATATATATATATATGGGTCTACTTTGAAACATCTAAAACCCATAACATCTAATTTCATAAAATTGAGACCAGACCATCTAAAACCCAAAACATCTAAAACCCATAACATCTAACACTACAAATCACAAGAAAATAACATCCCTTCCACATATAACAACACCAAACTATCAAATACACTTTTTACTAAGTTTCTGCAGGGGGGCAAGCCCCTGCACCCCTATGGGGCTGCCCCAACACCCCCTGTAAATTAAATATACCAACTCCAACATCGCACTACAGTGGGAAAAAGTTAATTTCCTAACCCCACTGTATCAAGCCCCCCTGCAAAAACATAGTAAAAAGTGTGTTTGGTAGTTTGGTGTCATTATATGTCATTCTATGTAGAGGGGATGTTATTTTTATGTGATTTGTACTGTTAGATGTTATGAAATTCGATGTTATGGGCTTTAGATGCTTCAAAGGGGACCCTTAAATATATATATATATATATATATATATATATATATATTAAATTGATCAGTCACAGCATGAAGTTATGGGAAAGAGTAGTGGAAGCTAGGTTAAGAAGGGAGGTGATGATTAGTGATCACCAGTATGGTTTCATGCCAGGAAAGAACACTACAGATGCGATATTTGCTTTCAGATTGTTGATGGAGAAGTACAGAGAATGTCAGAAGGAGTTGCACTGTGTCTTTGTGGATTTAGAGAAAGCATATGGCAGGGTGCCTAGAGAGGAGTTGTGGTATTGTATGAGGAAGTCGGGAGTGTCAGAGAAGTATGTAAGAGTGGTACAGGATATGTACGAGGGTAGTGTGACAGCGGTGAGGTCTGCGGTGGGAGTGATGGATGCGTTTAAGGTGGAGGTGAGATTACATCAAGGTTCAGCTCTGAGCCCTTTCTTATTTGTAATGGTGATGGACAGGTTGACAGACGAGATCAAACAGGAGTTCCCGTGGACTATGATATTTGCAGATGACATTGTGATCTGCAGTGAGAGTAGGGAACAGGTGGAGGGGACCCTGGAGAGGTGGAGATATGCTCTAGAGAGAAGAGGAATGAAGGTCAGCAGGACTAAGACAGAATATATGTGTGTGAATGAGAGGGAAGATAGAGTAATGGTGAGGATGCAGGGAATAGAGGTGGCAAAGGTGGATGAGTTTAAATACTTGGGATCAACAGTTCAGAGTAATGGTGAGTGTGGAAGAGAGGTGAAGAAGAGAGTACAGGCAGGATGGAGTGGGTGGAGAAGAGTGTCAGGAGTGATTTGTGAAAGACGTGTACCAGTAAGAGTAAAAGGGAAGGTCTACAAGAGGGTAGTGAGGCCAGCTATGTTATACAGGTTGGAGACAGTGGCATTGACAAAAAGAGCTTGACGTGGCAGAGTTGAAGATGTTAAGATTTGCACTGGGTGTGATGAGGATGGACAGGATTAGGAATAAATATATTAGAGGGTCAGCCCAGGTTGGAAGGTTTGGAGACAAAGCCAGAGAGGCAAGGTTATGTTGGTTTGGACATGTGCTGAGCAGGGATGCAGAGTATATTGGGAAAAAGATGCTAAGGATGAAGCTGCCAGGTAACAGGAAAAGAGGAAGGCCTAAGATAAGGTTTATGGATGTGGTGAGAGAGGACATGTAGGTGGTTGGTGTGACAGAGCAAGATCCAGAGCACAGGAAGAAATGGAAACAGTTGATCTGCTGTGGCGACCCCTGACGGGAGCAGCCGAAAGAAGAAGATATATATATATATATATATATATATATATATATATATATATATATATATATATATACCAACTCCGACATCACTCTACAGTGGGGTAAGGGTAAATTTCCCAATCCCCACTGTACCGCGATCTCCATTCAAAATGGTGAAAAGCAATATTTTGTTATTTAATATTGCTTCTAAATGCCGAAGCTACTCTGTGTACTACCTCACATGTGGAGAACCTGGTTCAATGTTCTTGGTTTCTACAATGTTGGCCTTCGAATGATATCAGGTTTAGTTATTTTCATCTCAATGTTTTGTTATTCAATCATGTGGTATTTTGATGGTCTGATGTAGACCCATATATATATATATATATATATATATATATATATATATATATATATATATATATATATATATTTAGTTTAAGGGTGCACACTAATGCAACCAGCTTATTGTACATTCTTTATATTTGTTCCCCAAACAGACTTGTTTTTCAATAGAATTGTACAGGTTATAGGTCACATTAAAGGTGGGAAAAGTTTTGAAATGATTTATTGTGATCTCAGTTTTTTATATCCCAAAAACCTGGCATTTTAACATGGGTGTGTACAATTTTTATAGCCACTGTATATGTATATATATGTGTGTGTGTGTGTGTGTGTGTGTGTGTGTGTGTGTGTGTGTGTGTGTTTGTACAAGTAGCACTTTAATGGCTTAGCTGCATCCCATCATGCTCTAAGGACAACCCAAAGAGAGGCTTCCCAAGTATTATGTAGTCCAGTTAGTTAGGAAAGGCAAGTAACTTGTTTTTTTATTTTCTAGGATGTTTATTTCCCTATAATAAATGCTGTTGCTGGCAATAATTTTAACTTTACTTGTTAAATATTTAAAAAAACACTGTTGAAACCTTCCTAAGTTGAAAATTCTGTACTTCTTACAGCAGTGTTTGGGACCTCCATAGCATGCTGCGACTCATTACATTCTAATGTTTTAATATAAAAATTGGCTACTCTACCTACCCTCACAAACATTTCATTTACCTTCTTTCTAAAAATGCTTGGTGCTAGACTTGTGGTAGGCATGGATGGACTGATTGAATCCCACTAATGCATGAGCTATCACTCACTTACAGAACTTGAGATCAGCTCAAATACCAGTCCCTGGTTCAGTGACTTCCTGGCAAATATATTTTTCAAACTTAAAATAGGAGCAGCTCATTCTGACACAGCACAACTTAACAAAAGTGTCCCTCTGCGCTCCATTCTTGCCCTCTGATATTCTCTAACTTTATTAACAAGCTCCCATATGACATCCTGCAATTATCTCTAATTCTACGTATATTCAAATGCCATGGTCATCTACTTCAAAATTCAATCTCAGTGTCAAAATGAATTACTCTTAGTACAGTAATTGCTTATTCACCACAACTTGCTAGCAAATATTTAAAAACTAAAACAATGCTTTTTGGAACTCCTCAAAGACAATCATAGAACCCTAGCTCCCTTCTGATTACTGACCTAAACAATTCTAGAATTGGAACTATCACCTCTTTCAACTATCTGGACCTTTGGTTTGACCAATCTCTTAACTTTCAATCACACATAGAAAAAATATGTTCTTAAAATAAATGCCCTTTTGTTGTAGAAATCCTGTATGTGTATATATGTGAGTGTGTGTGTGTGTGTGTGTGTGTGTGTGTGTGTGTGTGTGTGTATATATATATATATATATATATATATATATATATATATATATATATATATATATATATATATATATATATATATATATATATATATATATATATATATATATATATATATATATATATATATATATATATATATATATATATATATATATATATATATATATATATATACATATATATATATATATATATATATATATATATATATATATATACATATATATATATATATATATATATATATATATATATATATATATATATATATATATACATACATATATATATATATATATATATATATATGGATTCACTTCATAACATTGAAATATCAAAATACTGAAACTCAAAACACTGAAACAAATACTGAAAGCTCAAAATACTGAATACTCAAAATACTGAAACTCAAAATACTGAAAACACATATGTCGTAAACTCAGCAAACAACATAAATCATAGCAATTTCTACCAAATATTTGCAGGCAAGCCTGCACTACACCCTGCTAATTATATATATCTACTCCAAGATTGCACTTAACTACACTATGTGCAATCTTGGAGTTGATATATTTAATTGGCAGGGTGTGTGGGGGGTGCAGGGGGCTTACCCCCCCTGCATATATTTGGTAGAAATTTTTATGATTTATGTTGTTTAAGCTGAGTTTACGCATAATATGTGTTTTCAGTATTTTGAGTATTCAGTATTTTGAGCTTTCAGTATTTTGGTTTCAGTGTTTTGAGTTTCAGTATTTTGATATTTCAATGTTATGAATTGAATCCATACACACACATATATATATTTCAGCCCCCCCACAAGACTTACCAAAGAACTACAAACCCAGCTTAAGTACAGACTTCCCATCATTGCTAGTACCTTCAAAAAACACAACCACTCTACAAACCAACTCTAATTCCATTTACTGCTTCTCTTTATTAGTAAATTTACTGCCTCAAGAGAACCACTTATATCACCAATGCCAACACAAAATGGCTTCACATTAAAAAAAAAAGATGACCTATTATTAGCATATCAACTCCTCAAGTTGCTAAAAATCTTCTTCTGTAACTTATGGCAATATTCTCAAACAATTCCATCTTGTCTATATTAAGAAGTTTTCTCCGGTGCATAAAATATGCTGTCTCCTCAAGGGATCCCACTCTCTCAGTCTTTCCACCTTACCTTAAAGAAAGTTCAGACTATTTCAAGTTCAGAGTGGAGCTTAAAATCTACTTCCAGCCTCAAGCCAAGTGATCATGCCTTCAAGCAGGCTGCATTACCTACCTAAGTCACACCCATCTTCTCCTTCTGTCTTTCCTACACCCAGCTATTGCTCTACAAGCATAAAGTCTCATCAAATCGGGTGTATATAATGTAAGTAAAAATGTTGTATAGTTTCTAGTTTTCTAAGGCTTAGTTATCATGTATATTGCTGGTAAGTATAGAACAATAATTTCTATTCTACAATTAAGAAGGTTTGTGGCAAGCACTGTGGTGGCAGGACAGGTAGCTTTCATCCTTCTAAGTTGGGAACTGCTGATTGAGAGCCCAGTGTCCAAGTGTATTAGTTCTGGTTTAGGCACTTGGGCTTCAGGCCAGTTATTTTACATTAAGAAGGTTCGTGGTCTGCACTCTTGTGGGAGAAGAGGCTGGACTCTGCCCTTCTGAGCTGGGAATTTCTGGTTAAAGGTTTATAGTGCCTGAATATTTGAACTGTATCTTACTGAAATTGGTTCACCTTGTTTGCTCTAGCATAGACTAGATCCAGGCCTGCTGAATCTAGCTTTGTTTATATGCTTGTTGTTTGTTTGCTTGTTATTTCCCTGGAAGCTAATTCCACCTAATACGCAACTTCTCAGCGCTTCTGTGGATCACTAGTGATATCTGCATTGCTTACTGTACTTATTTCCTTGTTTCACTTGAAAGAAAGTTACTGTTTGTCGTTTTGCATTTAGTTACTTGTAACACATTGCACTCAAGTTACCTGGCACTTGCTCACTAAAGCAATTATATAAGTCAGCACTAAAAATTAAAAGCACTACACCCTCACTCCCCACTGGCCCTTGTTTTCAATTAAGGAATTCCCAATATTATTCTAGCATGTCCAAAGGTCAGTTGTCAGTCTTCTCTCCGGTCCAGCTGGTGAATCTGGGAATCTTGAGGCAATGTTATAACTGCCTCATGTACACAGACAACCCTCTCCTCCTCCCACATAACACAAATACTTGCGAGAGATGCAGCTATTTAGCCAAACTGGAGGCTGAGCTCTCTCAACTCAGGACTGGCAAGACCAGACAGGAGGAGAAGGCAACTACACACACCACAAAACCAGCCTCACATAATGCTACCACTCCACTGAATCAAACACATAAACACACAAAGACATACTCGGAGGCTCTGAGTAAAAGTTACCTAAACAGCAGAGGCCTCCAAAGCAGACACCCAAACAACTGCTACCTCAAGACACCCCACAAGCAACACATAAACCACAAAAGCAGTGTGCAAAGCAGTCACAGCCCTTAAGGCCAAAGACAACACCAAACATACTTGTCATAGGTGACTCCATAGTCAGACACACTGACGTCCCACTCACCAGGCTGAACAAGGAGAGGGTCACAGTAAGCTGCCTATCGGGCGCTAGAATCCGCCACATAACACAAGCACTCGGGTCACTCCACGGCAAGTACAAATATGACACAGTCATTGTCCATGCTGGTGTGAACGACCTGAGACGTACCTCCCTGGACTACATGAAAAGAGACATAGAGGAGCTCTCTGATTATGTAGCCCAGGCAGGTATGACCCTAACCCTGAGCAGTATCCTTCCTTCACCAAGAATGATGCCACAATATAGAAACAAGATGATCAGCTTTAACAATTGGCTTAATGTCTGGTGTCATTCAAAGGGGATCCAGTGTCTGTCTGCCTGGGATGACATGCTTGACAAGCCATGCTGCTGCACAAGGGACGGCTTGCACCTGTCACCCCTGGGATTCTGGATATTGGCTAAGGCTCTTGCCACCCCATAGTGCCTTTTTAGGCAAGGCTCAAATTCTAAACCTACCACCCTAGAAAACAAAATGGGAAGAAACTGAGGGTAATGCTGCTCAATGCCAGAAGTCTAAATCTCAAAATGCATGCACTCGAGGCCCTTCTCAGTATGGAGAACATCGATGTCTGTGCTGTAACTGAAACCTGGTTCAAGGCTCCTGAGAGCACCCGGCACTATTAGGTTTTACCTCATATCATGCATTCCGGCCCCAAAACCCGGACCACACCACAAAAGGAGGGTGTATCCATATTCATAAAGGATACCCACACCTCCAGGTTGGTGGCAATGCACAAGCTTGGAAACCATCCAGGTGCAACTAACCATAGGCAAAACTGCTCTACAAATTGTAGCATGCTACAGGCCACCCTCTCAAACTCAGGAACCCCACACAGCCTTCCTGAAGACACTGGAGGGTATAAATGTATCTCCAAACACCATCATATTGGGTGACTTCAACTACCCGAATATAGACTGGGAACATTACTCAAGCCCTAACTTTCTAGCCCAACGGTTCCTGGAGTTCATAAATTCAAATGCCATGGAACAGCTAGTCACTGTTCCCACGAGAGGAGAAAATATACTAGATCTCATTGTCACAAACATGGGGACAAAATGCTCCACACGGAAGTATATCCCTCATTGGTGAGATCTGATCATAAACTAATCTCACTGGAAATCCACATCCGCCCCCACCCCAAACAAAAGACCATAGTGAAGAACTTCTCTAAAGCAAACTTCACACTACTCAAGACTGGTGTGGTATCCTTCAAGGCCCCTGAGCCAGTGGAAACCACAACCCAAGCTATGGAAGCCCTTACAAATGCCTTCTATGAACACCTCCAGGACTGCATGGATCAGGCAATCCCAAATAAAACCAAGACTCTTTCCACAAAGGGCAAACGTCCAGTCTGGTGGACCCCAGCCATTAACAAACTTTACAATAAGAGGAGAAAGCTATTACATGATAGAACAAAATCCATAAAAGGGAAGTCACCCCTGATCATTATTAGTAAAAAATACGAGCACTCATAAAATCAACTAAGGCCAATTTTGAGAGAAAAATTGCCATGGATTCAAAGGACAATCATAAGGCCTTTTTCAGCTATGTTAGGAACCTGGGTGGAAACTCCCAGATATGCTCAGAATTAGTCCAAAATGATACAAAAATCACTGAACCCACAGACATTGCCAACATACTGGCAGACAGGTTCAGTGCAAACTTCACCCCCCCTCTCCCCCCTTAAAGGAGAGATAACTATCCCAGCCGAGTGTAGCCTCCCAGACATCTCAAATGCGCAGGTGAAAGCTGCTCTCTCTAAAGCTAAAAACACAGCATCAATGGGACCGGATGGTGTCCCCAGCTGTGTGCTACACGAGCTAAATGAGGAATTAAACCCGCACATAAGGCAGCTGTTTAATCTCAGCCTTACCACAGGATACGTGCCCAAGGAGTGGTGTACGGCAACTGTTGTCCCACTCCACAAAGGCGCCTCACGGACCCTGGTAATTACCGCCCCATAAGCTTAACAAGTCTAGTCTGCAAAGCTATGGAGAGGATCATAATGGAGCTCATAAACAAAGATATAGGGGACTTGCAGACATTGGACCCGACCCAGTTTGGCTTTGTCAAGGGAAGATCATGCCTTTTGAACTTGGTCGACTTCTTGAAACAGTCACCAAGGCCATTGATGAGGAAAGGCAGTCCATACAGCCTACCTTGACCTTGCAAAGGCTTTCGACACAATACCCCACTCGGGTATTGTAGAAAAACTTACCAGCTTAAATATAAACCCATATGTCACAAGATGGGTTGCAAACTGGCTTAAGGACAGAACCCACAGGGTTAGAGTTGCTGGCGCTGTGTCAGACTCCAAGCCGGTCACAAGTGGTGTCCCACAGGGCTCAGTCCTTGGCCCTCTATTGTTTGGCATCTACTTCTCAGAAGTACAGGCCAACATAGGAGGACTTTGGCTGACAAAGTTTACAGACGACTGCAAACTGGGCGCCATAGTGGAAAGTGCATCAGACACGGATATCCTTCAGAAGGGACTCACGGAAACAGATAGCTGGTGCCAGAGCCATGGCCTGAAGTTAAACGCCAAAAATGTATAGTCATACCCTTCGGGAAAAACAAGGTAACCCCAAGCTACCATATAGGTGGCAATCCACTAAGCACAGAAGAGGTTATCAGGGACCTGGGGACCCAGGTTGACAGTGGCCTTTCTTTTGACACTCACATTGCTAAAGTGGTTAGAAAGACCTTCTACATTGCCCACCTGATCATGAAGGGATTCACATCCAGATCTAGTGAGGTTATTGTTCCCCTGTACTCTTCACTTATCAGACCAATGATTGAGTACAATGCCCCATTCGGGATGTATCTCACCCGACATCTGCAGCAATTGGAGAGACCCCAAAAGTTCCTCACCAAAAGGATAAAGGGACTCCAAAATCTGTCATATGCTGCCAGATTGAAGAAACTCCAGCTCTATTCAGTCGCATACCGTCAGCTCAGAGGTGACATGTGCCTGACATACAAGGCCATGTCCAACCCGGAATTAATGGACATGCTCCACCTCAAAAAATCCAAATCCACCAAAACCACTAGAGCAAGCAACTTAAACCTTAGCATGGATATAAATAGGACGTGCTGGAGGGATAGATTTATCACTCAGAGACTCCCTATGCTGTGGAATAAAATCCCGGTCCATGTGAGGCAGAGCACCTCGCTGACTCTGTTCAAGAGAAATCTAGACCTGTGGATGGGAGATCGTAGGTTTACCCCGGGAATCATCTCTGTGTCACTGCTGGACAGAGGCACAACAAACTAATGGGCACAGTATTTTTTCATATAAGGGGTGGCATAAGCCACAAAAATTTGGGCTAGGCTTATAAATGCCTTAGGGCAGATAGCCTAGTATAAACCTATGAACCTATGAACCTATAAGATGTGAATGCATTTTTATCTGGGCTGTGCCTGCAATGGGTCATTTCTGATCAGTGCACTTACTACCCCGGTAAATAAATATCAAGAAAAATAAATAAATTACAAATAAGCATGTTATTCTAGGCATGCAATAATTACTAAAATTCTCTTATTGCTGCTACTTTATCTGTCTCTTTCTCTTAAAAGGTAAAAGGATTAAGTACCTGCAAGGCCTCTTCAGCTGTAATATACAGAAACATCTCTCATTGTACTTTTTCAGACTTCTTGGTTATTCAATTCACAGTGAGGAATAAATCAAAGTTCTCAATATACAGCTTCTAATTTTCTGGTAATTACCCTGAAGTGATTGAATTCCCATAATTATATTTGAAATATTCTTCCACAAAAGAACAAAATACTCTTGAGAGATTCTCATGAGTTAGGCAAGTGCAAGTGAAAAATGAAATGGCAAATTTAATCATGAATAATTTTGAACTAAAGCTTATCCCTGGGATTCAAAACAGTGTGGATATAATCATAGCCATCCCTCCTCTGTTTGCTGTCTGTGATCAAGAAGCCCAACTACTCATTAACAATGAATGCAGCTAGACAAGAGTGCATGACTAACAACTTATTAAATATCCTTCTTACGGCTGCAGTGTAGACTACAGGAATAGTAGGTAGGCAGGAGTATGGTGTGGTCCCAGGTAAGTACAAGCAATGCATGGCCTCAGCCATCATGCACATGCCTCAGTGGCACTCTGCTCAATCTTGCTGACACCTTAACAGCAAAGAAAAGAAGTTAGGTGACAGCCTTAAAGAGCCATCAAGTTTGCTTGCTGATCTGTTTTTTGACCAAATTTTATAGATAGATAGATAGATAGATAGATAGATAGATAGATAGATAGAGACAGACAGAAAGACATCAAGAAAAGATTAGTTTGGGAGGGTAGTCAGGGAAGTAAGAGGAAGGTAAGAAAGTTAGGGTAGCAATTGGGACACACAAACTAAGAGCTGAATGCCTGACATGGGAAGGTAATGGGTCGCTTCAAGTGAGCCATTAGTCATGGAGACAGAGGAGTTTATGGCTTCTCTCAGAGGCATTGGCATCTCCACACAAGCCCACAGTGCAGTGATGGATGTTGGAGGTAGGGCGTGAGTGGCCAACAAGACAATCTACTGGAGATGCCCCAGGTATGTAGACCTGTTCCTGTATAAGACTACCTGTACATTGTCTGATCCCTTTAATTACTGTATAAATTATTAAACCTGCCTGAACTATGGTATATAGAAACATCAGGGATTCCCCCTTCATGCAGAAGGTAAGCAATTAAAATGTTTACTTTTTTTAATGTAAACATTTGCACAACTCAGTTTCATGTATACATTTAGCATAGGGTCATACTTACACACGATATTGTGCTTTGGTGTATTCACAGGTGATTCTTTATCCAGCAGAAGCACTGTGGAACTGCCTGTGCCTGATGTTGGAGGATCTGCAACCTCTGATAGCGATGGCAGGGATAAGCTAGCACAGTCAGGGATTACACTGTGTGTTGCACAGAGGGAATGTGACCACTGTAATCCCTACACAGACAAAAAACACAGCCTCTATGCATGTGGATACCCAGGGGACACACACCACACAGAGAGTGCATGTTAATGGGAGCACTAGCTGTCAGAGAAGTGTGGTACCCTCCTGTAGACACAAGACAGAATCTGCCCATAGCACCCATGGCAGTGAGGTACTCACAGGGATTGGGTAATGGTGCTCACTGGAGACATGGTTAATGCCCTTCCCCTGAAGTTGCTGTTACTAGTCATAACCAGTATATATATGCAGAGCTACTACCACACAGCCATGGTGAAATTTTAAAGGATGATGAAGGGTGTTCAAGATGACCTTCAGGAGTGCATGGCTTGTATGTGTGATTGCTTGGATAGGCTCAATTACATACTGTAAGGTGCCATGTCCTCTCTAGCTCACTCTAGAGTTGAGGTATTATCCACAAAGCCAAACCACTGTTAACTCAACAGATGGTAACCATCATGGCAGTTGATGACCTATATCTCACTCTTGCAGCATCAGAACCTCAAGGGCTACATCTGTTGTGGTGGTGCCTACTCCAAGGAGAGGACATTACTTAAAGAGTGTGAATATGGATATATATCTATCAGGCACACAAACTGCTGCTGCTGTAAGTGGCCACCCTCTTGTAACCGTCTCCTAAGTATGATATTGTGTAACATCATCTTTGGCCAAGTGCCAGGGTCATACTGCAGGGCACCATCAAATGACCCCGAACAGTGAAGGTATGCCTTCAAGGCCATTGTTACAGTGCCATATTTCATTGCAAATGTCACTCATGGTCATGCAGTACACCATCATCTGATCAAGGTTGTGGTTCAACTAGTGAAACTCCTGGTAGAGCCAGAGCTTATGGATGGGATGTGCATGGAATGCTGAAAGCTCTGCCATGCAGTACAGCAAGCTGCAGTGTTTCAGCTCCTGCTGAGGCTGCATTCCAGCAGACCCACAGTCTCTCTCTCTCTCTCTGTCTCACTCACACACACACACACACACACACACACACACACACACACACACACACACACACACACACACACACACACACACACACACACACACACACACAATTGTGAACAGAGATAAATATCTGTCAGGTACATAAACAACCCCCAGTACATCACACATATAAACATCCACTGACACTGACCCTTCACAAAGCCTTTTATGTTAACCACTCCCTACATACACTGAAAGGTAATATGTGCAACAATGTGTTTTAATTTAGTAACTCTCAGGACTCACACATTTCTCTGTGAAAGACATCCGGCCTTCCAACCTTTGCAGATGAAGATAACTGTGCCCCTGCCCTTTGTACATTGTTACTTGGGTTGCTTATGTCTGATGCACATTGTGGCCAGCCTATGCTGGGTAAGCACAGTCTGGTGTTGGTTTTGCATGCATTACTTTTACTGTAGTGTATCTGCTCTAATTTGCCTACTATGTTATAAAGATATGTGCAATCTGCTGCCTCTTTGCTAGTGCCATGCTATATCATACCCACCTCCATCTGTCATGGTAATCCCCTGCTACTGCTTCCACTGACTCCTTATCTGACTCTCTGGTATGGCAGACACTGCTGTTCCTTTAAGTGGCCACCCTGCTGTAACTGCCTCCTAAGTATGATACTGTATAACATTGCACATGTGACAACATTTTACACATGCCAGTGTCATACTGCAGGGCAACACCAGATGAATCTAGACAGTGAATGTGTGCCTTCAGCAACCAAAACACATGCTCAGTGATGTTCCTTGTTTGTGATTAGGCATGGTTGTAGCCTTATTCTATTTGATTTTATGGGTTTCTTATGGATATTATAAGCCATGGTTCCAGGGCATATCCAACATCACCAACAAGATGCCCCTGGGGGAAGTTACCCCTTTAAAACTGTTGGTACAGGTCACAGGTCTCATATATTGGAGTTGTGATAACTGCCTGGGTGGCCAGAATACAAATTGTAGATGATACCTTGTGCATTACTGACCACCTGGCAGTTAATGGAGTGATGCCAATTATGTTTGATGAACTTACTTCCAAGTTCACAAGGTGCAGCCTTTATTTCAATGTGGGTACAGTCTATGGCCTCCAGTACCTCAGAGGAATGGGCTGTATCATAGAAGTCCCATATGGTATTGGCACTCTCCTCTGTAGTAATTGGGAACCATGTTTGTTCCCCCATATGCAGAAGTATGACATCAATAAATTGAAGGTGTATTCTCAAGGCAAATACCTGAGATACTCTTTAGCTAATTTACATGAAGCCACATATACCTTATCATCTACGGGGATAGGTTCTCCATGGCTTCCACAGGGAGACATTGCACACCACTGGGCAAAGCAACAGCAATAATAGCCTCTTGCAGCTACAACTAATGCTGCAGCAACCCCTAACATTACTTCATGATTCCCTTAGTTTGGACAATAATGTTCATCCGCATTCAGATCTTCAGTAGGCACAGCCCCATTGAGCAGCATTTATACATTTGTGAATCACTGTGCCATTTTTGTTTTGCCTCATTTGCATATCCTGAGATGCTCATTAATAATACTGCTCATTACCATGTCAGTGCATAACCATTATCACATATGATGCCCGACCATGTTGTACTGCCTGGCCTGCATGTGCTGCATGTGTTTCTGAATCATGGCCACTCATCATGCATATTAACTTACCATAATGCAGGAAAGTATTCTGAATTAGGCCATATATTTCTGAAATTCTAAATATTCAGTGTCTCAAAACTGAATAAATTTGTTCAGTTCTGATATAGTGTGTAACATGTATAATGTTCATTAGCATGATAAAAACATAACACAACAGAGAGACAACATGGATGAGTTACCAGTCTCCATGAAATCTTTACTGTAGCAGACAAATATTGAAGGAGTGACCATACAACATTAATTCATCAATAGCATTTGATATTATTCTACAAAGCTAGTAGCTCACACTACTTCTTTCTGCGAAAAGGATTTTTATTATCTGTCCTCCGTGTCTCAGTTGATCATGCAACACGCTCATGGTCTTATAGCGTTTATATCACGTCATCGAAAGCCGAAAACACTGAACACCATTTAATCGAACCTAAATAATCTAAAGCACACAATATTGAACATTCAGAACAGTGAATTGTTTGCCAGGGAAACAATTTGCTATTCCGAAACACATTCACACAACACAAGCACACCAAAAAAACAGCAATCCATACACTTACACTTAAAATCATACATCTAACCCTACACTAAACTATACAAACACTACTATCTATCCACTTACATTAACCCAACACTAACCCTATGGTCTGTCACTATCGCACACTCACCTTACCCGCGCCCTATCCCTAACTCACTTAACCCACCCCTAACCCTTAACTCTGTCACTATTGCACACTCACCTCACCAGCGCCCTAACCCTAACTCACGTAACCCGTGCCCTAAATCTAACGTCCACACAATTACACACTTATCTGAACCCCCATAACTTTCCACCACAGTGCTAAATATAATGAAGTCACAGAAACGGACAACCAAATTCTTTCCCTAGGAAATAATTTGATGTTCTGCAGCTTCGCTATTTTTAGTGTTCGCTGCATAGGGTTCGACATTGTAGCATTCAATGTTATTGGCTTTCGATAACGTGATATGAACCCATCTTATAAGCTGAGTGATATATAATGCAAAGATATGGCCCATGTCTGAATGCCACAAGAGAATACATTCCACACATTGCTTTAAGAAACCCATTTTGATAAATATCTTTCCAATTTTACTCTTTGCTGCTTATGTGACCTTGTGTGTCATAACAAAATGAGTGGAAATGCACTTGCCTGAGTTGTGACGGACAAGACATATTGATGATTATAGAGTAAGTTATAAAAACAGTAAAATAAAATAATTTATTTTTAGTAGTCTTTATAACCTGTACCAAAACCACTATGTTTATAATAGTTTTACTTAACTGTAACAGTTCTGTATTTGTTACAGAAATGCAAAAAGCTTATAGTAAAGCTTCACTGTCTAAATGTATGTTGCTACTTGCCTGAGGACATAACTTAAAGATATCAGACAATAAAAGAAATACTGCAGTAAACTGTGTCAGAAAATAATAACAATGCCAATGAAGAAAAACTCCAACTCAGATACGCTCGACTATTTAATGCTACAAAACATACAAATGCAAAGCTTTCAGGATCTACCCTTCTTCAATGTTAGCAAGTAATTAAAATATAGTCTAACTGAAAGAAACCACAGAGCTCTGTACTACTCTGCTAAGATCATGGTATGTTCTGTTTAAGCACAAAAGATTAATAATAAAGTGTTTGAAAGGAATACTGAATATACTTGCACAAACATCTTGTAACTGGAATATTTCAATCAAAACTGCACAAATACTACAGCAAGGTAGTAATACAACAATAAGAGAGATAAGGAAAGTCAGTAGTCTTTAACATTACATTATTGTGTGAAGTTGCCTGATTGGTTTATTTATTTAGTTAGTTATTGCCTGGTGATCATCAGCCCCTTCTCAGGCAACTGGCCTATTTTTCCATCATCTTTGGGGAGGAGGATCTGCTAAGAGGAAACCATCCTTAGTGCAGTCATTTGGGTGATTTAGATTTTTTTTTCAAACCCTACACCCTACATCTACCCAATGACTACCTGTTGGCGGGACATGTAATAGGAACCAGTGATGAAGCACCTCTCACTTTCACAAGTGGAAGATGCCGCCCACCCAGCTGGAGGCACTGCTTGGTTGTTTCTACAGTTGCTACTGGGGAAGTCAGACCTTGCACATCTGCCCCAGGGCATGCTGCAAATAAGCTGCACACTTGAGAGAGGCAAGCAGGCTGTGCCACTTCATTCCTCTCTCCCTGGGTCTGTCTCCTCCAATGCCTGATCTGCTAATTGAGCCCTGTTGCCTAAGTTGCATAGAGGCACATATTAGATAAGGCAAGAGTGTAAATGTTTTGTTAAATCTAGCAGTCTTTTTAACCTTTGATTAAATGCATTTAAGCTTGGTGATGCTGTGCTTATTCCTTGCAATTTTAACTGTACATTTCTTAACTTTGCATTCTCTTCCAGGCCTCAGTTGCAGTAACATAAATATAATTTTTCTTTCATTTTTTAGATAATCTTTGAATGTTTGCATAATGCTCATACTATCAGTCTTTCTAGTTGCCTTTCATTTTACCCATGTTGTAATCTGTCTGTTGTATCAAATGGCTTCAGGCTGCTAGATGGTGAGACATTTCCCTGTTGTTACTAAAGCTGTGGGCATGGCTTCTCTCTGCACACAGTTAATTTGCTACAGCCACATGTCTCTGCAGCAGAATTTCACTTTAGCCATGTGTCTCCAACCAAATGTACCAACAGGTAACAGCCTCACTGCCTAACAACCTGAACCCATGTAGATACACTGGAGCCACCCATACCAACAGCAAAATATATAGCTGTCTCTGTCAACACCATGCATCAGCTCCAGGTAAACTTATATGAAGCCATGTGAGAGGAAGGAGAAACAGATGTGTTTGTTAAAATACTTCTTTAACATGGATTCTTTTTGTGCACTTACTCAAAACCATTAAAATGTTTGTTATGCAACTCAAACGGGAAGAGCTTTTTAAAGGCAGATTTATATACACAAGAGATGTTTTTATCTGTTTATTCTTGTAGCAGCTTTGCTTTTATTTAAATTGTAGGGAGTGAGCATTCATAGAATTAGCTGAATTAATATTTGTTGTTATGCAACTTGTGCCTGGTTCATGATAAGTAGAAGCTATCTGGCACATTTTGGCAGGCTAAAACACTTTGTCAGTTTACATGCAGTAAAAAAAGAGTTGTCAGGTGGGCATCCTTTTAACAAAACAGATGTTCATCATATTGATCATTGCTGCAGTAGCTTTAGCTTCCTGGGTTATATCCTGACAAGGATATAACAGCCGGACAGCTTCCAAAGCTTCAGAGCACCTTCTACGCACCCAAACTGTCAAGCAGCTCAAGCTGTGCTGACTAGAAAGACAGGTCTGAGTGCCAAGACATTCAGAGATTTCCTGCTGTTGGAGAGCTTTCCTGTGTGGGCTTTCAAAGACTGAAGGCCCTTTGCTGGGAAGATAAGTTCCCTTTGGAGAAAACGTTCCACATTAAACAAAAAAAAAACCTTTTGTTTTATTGTAAATTCCTGTTTAGGAAAGTTATTTTCAAGCTCGGAGTTTGTGTTTTAATGAACTGACATGAGACTTAACTATACTTTTCAATGGGAGTGCACTTTTTTCCTGTCAATTTAAAAGTTGTTTAAAGTAATTGAAAAACTTTTTTTCTGTGGATAAATTCTGTTTGTTTTTGTTTTTTTTTGGGACTAGCAAAGTGTTTTTACTATGTTTTTTTTTTTTGTGAAAAAAGTGACTTTTAAAGATTTTAAATTTTTACTGGCTTTTGCTGGTTGTTTTTCTTTAAAAAGAGGTGCTATTTGTGGCTTGACCAGAGAACAAACTACCAGACCCAAGTTTAGCCCTTCCAGCCACAAAAAGAAAACATTAAGAAAACAACCTTTGCCACCACAACAGACTAGCAGTTTGCCTAAGCAACAGGTGAGTAACTCTGTTGTGGCCTTTTGTTGTACTTCAGGCCACTAAACTTTTACCCTGGTTTCCTTTAGTATAGCACCTACAGCCACTATGGACCAGGGATTAACCACGTCCTCTGAGGCTGTTGTGGTCCCCTTAGTGGGCAAGGGAGAGTCCTGGATGAATGTTAAATGTGGTCAGAATGCTGTGTCCTTCTCTGGGGAAGTGATTGCTGCCATTAACACTGTTGGCCCCATTTTTCCTGTAAAAAAGAAACAGAAAACTAAACATCTACCTACTCCTCACCAAAATTTCCCTAGACAGGAGTAGTTTACTGGGTCTGGCTCAGGGTTTAATTTACGCTATTGATCCTTCTTAAGAGATGGTTTCTGGTAACAAAATGAAGGATACCTCTTTTTCTGAAGAGTTGCAAGGTTCTGAATTTGGATAGGAAGATGAAGGGACAGATGCAGGGTTTTTTTCCTCAGTGTTTTAATTCTCATTTTAGTTTCTGATTCTCCCTGTGGGACTTTTTCTTTCTCTGAAAGTATTTCCAGAATGTGCCAGTCTTTTTCAGTAGCTGAACACTGAGGTTTCTCAATCCCTCAGAAAATGCTATTATGTTTACAAAAAGAATTTTCAGAACCTTCATGCATTCCCCCAGTTTTATTAGCTCTGGAGGATGTGTGTCATTGCTTGTAAAGGGACAGATGCAGGGTTTTTTTCCTCAGTGTTTTAATTCTCATTTTAGTTTCTGATTCTCCCTGTGGGACTTTTTCTTTCTCTGAGAGTATTTCCAGAATGTGCCAGTCTTTTTCAGTAGCTGAACACTGAGGTTTCTCAATCCCTCAGAAAATGCTATTATGTTTACAAAAATAATTTTTAGAACCTTCATGCATTCCCCCAGTTTTATTAGCTCTGGAGGATGTGTGTCATTGCTTGTAAAGTAACTAATAGCCAGCCTACTGCCCCTAAAAAGACAGGCTGTCTAAAGTTCCTCATTCTTTTAAGTTATTGTACACTCTTCCCAAACCTGACACAGCAGCTATAGCTTCTTTTAGTTAATCCTACTGCTACTAAAACTTTAGTTAATTCCAGTTCAACTCTTTCTGAGAAGAAAAGGAAGATTATTGATAAGTATAGGGAAAAAGCGTATGGTTGTGCAACTTTGATTTTTGGAATTTCCAGTTGTCAGGTTCATCTGTTAAAGTTTTCTCTAATTGTGAAAGTTTGAGAAATGTTTTGACTGCAGTTTCTTCTTCTGAGAAAAAAATCTGCTTTAAATAATTTACTTTCTTCCATTTTAAAAGTAAGAACTCATTGTTTACCTTGTGCATATTACTCAGTTACTATTTTATCCACGGCTATGGCTACTGGTACTGTTTTGAGGATGTGTGATGCCCGTGCCCTGGCCCAGCAATCAAGGAGCTTCAATCTTAACCACTAACACCAGTGAGGGGCATCTCATATAGGAGGAAAGGATAACAAGTACACACAGTAAAGTGCAATTTCCCTTAAGAGCACACAGAGATCACTATCAGTCCGGGGCTGGTCACTCCCTTGCTCTCCAGGTCCCCAATTAGACTCTCCACTGGCACAGCTATAGGGTCCAGATCTCAGCCTAGTGGGCAAGCTAAAACCTCCAGCACCCTCTCTGTCCAAACAGTGCTTCATGTCCCTGACCAAGTTGCTGACACACACACACACACACACACACACACACACACACACACACACACACACTTTGAGGAGAGTTTATACAACCACACAGACACTCCTGGGGAAGGCTGGCACAGGTTTTCCAGCTGTGCCCTTTTTTCCCAGACTATATGGTAGTAACAGCTGCCACCACCCACTAATATTTATCAGCTACTCAAAGGCTCTTAAAAGGGTGTCCAATTATTACTGTGCAATATTATTATCCAATTGGTAGTATAGCCCAGGGCTAAAGCTATTGGAGTGGCTTTGTACAATTTTACCAAAGGCATGCAAGTACGCTAAAGAGCATAAAGTATCTCTACAAAAACAGCCCCAGTTGAAAGGGTTTACAAATATTTAATAACAAATAGTCAAAACACAAGACAATACTTTTTACTACACAGTGCTAGTCAAGAATTCAGAGATCACAGAGAAATACTTAAAATAATTCAGTAGTACAGTTCTGACATCACAGAAAAACACTTAGTCTAATCTTTCTAGTTTCTAGCTATTTCTAAGAGAAAACACAAGTCTAAGATAAACTTACATATAGAGCAAGACAGTGCTGGTGAGTTGGATGGTCAAGACAAAAATGCTTAATCCTCTCTGATTCTCTCTGTTTTTAAAATCACATTCCTGGTTCACATTACATCATTCTTCACACTTCCCTGGGTTCCCAGGCTAACAGAAACTACATTTACATTCTTCACCTCTGGGCAGAAACCAGAGCAATAAAGGAAATTTATGCATGTAAATTCTGGCCATTACCTGCGGCCTTAAACCAATAGGCAGGATGCCTCACTCTAGACTTACTGGCTCTGATTTATAACATCAAAGGCTCACAGCATGCTTTACTTGGTCAGTAAAGTGCACTGTTACATTTTTTCCAGGTCCACATGTAACACTATATTTACCATTTAAGACAACAAGCCTGTGGTTTACATTAATATTTACAGATGACAGAATTATCTCCAAAATTCTATCTGGCTAGGCTGGCAGCCTTCACCTATCTTCACATTATCTCTCCCCCTAAAGAACATGAGCTAGTTTTTCAAGTGACCCTTGAGAAATGCTACTTGAGGGAGTTAGGTCCATCTGAGTATACCTTACCCTGTTCCCTGTCTTGAGAGTCCATCTGCATTAGCATTGATAATCCCACTGTGGTGCTGCACAGACATATATGCTTGCAACCCCAGGCTCCATTTTAGCAACTTGGCATTTTGCTGGCTGGCTCTGTTTAACCATGTTATGGGGTTGTGATCTGTTTTAACAGTGAATTTCCTTCCATACAGATAAGGCTGAAGTTTCTGCAGTGCCCACACTATGGCTAGACATTCCTTTTCTTCAGCTGCCTAGCATTCTTCCCTGGGTTGGAGCCTATGACTGAGATAAACCACTGGGTGCTCTTCTCCCTCTGAAGAAATCTGGCTAACTACAGCCCCCACCTCATGGTCTGAAGCATCCACCTGCACAACAAATTATTTGCTGTAATCTGGACTTGCTAACACAGGGGGTCCTCCGAAAGCTTCTTTAAGCTTCTGGAATGCCTGCTCACATGCTGGGGTCCACACTACCTTATCTGGCCTATTCTTCCATGTCACGTCTGTGAGGGGAGAAGTTATGGTACTATAACTGGAGACAAACTTTCTGTAGTACCCTGCTGTCCCTAAAAATGCCCTCACCTGGTTTTTAGTAACAGGTGCAAGCCATGCCTGAATGGCTTCCACTTTGGCAGGTTCTGGCCTTATCTGACCACTCTCCACTCTATGTACTAGGTAGGAGACCTCTGCCATACCCACCTGACATTTGCTCGGCTTAATGGTCAACCCTGCACTCTGTAGTCTGCCCAGCACCTCCCTGACATGCTGAAAGTGTTCTGGCCATGAATGTCTGCAGATGGCAACATCTTCTAGGTAAGCAAGGGAAAACCCTCCTGCTCCTGCCAGGATATGATTTACCAGCCTGTGGAAAGTTGCTGGGGCATTCTTCATCCCAAAGGGCATCTTTGTGAACTCATACAAGCCAAAAGAAGTCACAAAGGCTGACTTCTCTCTAGCATTGGGAGTCAAGGGCACCTGCCAGTAACCCTTGGTAAGATCAATGGTTGTAAGATACTTAGCCCCACCCAGCTGCTCTAGGGCCTCATCTGTCCTAGGCATGGGGTAAGCATCTGACTCTGTGACTATTTAATTTCCTGTAGTCCACATAGAACCTGGTGCTGCCATCCTTCTTTTGCACCAGCACCACTGGGGAGGCCCAGGGACTGTTGGACTCTTGAATCACCCCTAGTTCCAACATCTCCTGCACCTCCTCCCTCAGAGTCTGTTTGACTCTCTCAGGCACTCTATAAGGGGCCTGCCTAATAGGCCTTTGGGGTTCTGTATCCACCTGGTGCTGCCCCAGGTGGGTGCAGCCTGGTTTCCCAGAGAACATGTCCTCAAATTCCTGCAACACTGCTCGGATTTCTCGAACCTGGGTAGAAGATAGCTGCTGGGACATTGCTACCCCTTCCACTGAGGTGTCAGCCCGAGCCTCACTGAGGAGATCAGTCCCCAGATCTCCCTCAAACTCCTCCTGCAATCCACTGCAAATGCTCAGCACAAGGGCCTCCCTATCATCACCTCTGGGCAGAATCCAGAGCAATGAAGGACATTTATGCATGTAAATTCTGGCCATTAGCTCTGGCCTTAAAACAATAGGCAGGATGCCTCACTCTAGACTTACTGGCTCCAAGTTTTAACATCAAAGGGTCACAACATGCTTTACTTGGTCAGTAGAGTGCACTGTTGTTACATTTTTTTCCAGTTCCACATGTAACACTATTTTTATCATTTAAGACAACAAGCCTGTCGTTTACTTTAATATTTACAGATGACAGAATTATCTCCAAAATTCTATCTGGCTAGGCTGGCAGTCTTCACCTATCTTCAACCAATCTTCACAGGATGTTTGCCTGTTTGTGTTCTCAGAACCTTGCAGATGATATGAAAAATTAGATTTTAAATTCTCATTTGGACAGATATTTAGTTTTTCATTCATCTGCTGCTGAGGTTATCAAAAAGTATGATGAAAGGGGTAAATTGATACAGATAATCTCTAAGATTTTTCAAACAACCTTTTCCAAAATTTTTAAGGAATTCTCTAACCCATCATCCAATTGTGACAAAGCAAAATAAGCAGTCTCAATAAAATGAAAACAAAGAGAGGATTAAGAGGAAACGGCAGGGGTATTCCAAAAAAATTCAGGAACTGCCCAAAACCAAGAACAGTCCAATAAGTCAGAATTACTAATTAAGAGACCTAGCCTTCCCTTTACCATGTTGGCAGTCCCTTTTCCCTTCCAAAATGTCTGAATCTCCACGTTTCTCTTTTGGGAACAGATAGTTTCAGACAAATGAGTTCTGAAGATCATTCATCAGGGTTAACGATGGCAGTGACAGGAAATCCTTCCATTCCAGGGGGTAATTCCTCATCCATCAGACCAGACCCCTTCATTTCCCCCTGTGCTTTAACACATGCTGTCCCAGGGTGTGATAGAACCAGTTCCTCCTTCCCAGGTTTGGGTAGAGCTTTATACAAGGATGATTTTAGTGCCAAAGAAAGAAAATGCTTGCAGTTCAGTTCTGGATTTTTCTTTCCAAAACCTGTTTTGTGATAGTGCTCAAGTTCAAAATGATGTCACTTCACAACCTGTTGCCTCTTCTTCATTGTTTAAGTTTCTAGGTAACTCTTGATTTAAAAGATACTTATCATCATATCCTTATTCATCCAGACTTCAGGTATTCCTTAAGGCTTTGTGTATCTCTGTCTCACCCTTTAGACTATTCACTGCACTAAGAGTGTTCACAGAGTGTGTAGGTCCACTTATACCTCATTGCAGGCTACAAGGCATCCACATTTTTCAGTATTTAGACAACTTGCTTATCTTTGCAGAATCTTTTTCAAAGTGTCAGGAATCTTTCATTTGAGCAAGAACTCTCTTACACATGCCGGGATTCCAAGAGAACATTCAAAAGTCTTTTTTGACTCCTTCACACAGGATTGTGTTATTGGGATGTCAACTAGACACCTCATTTCAAACATTTTTCTTCCACAGGAAAAAAAATAGATTTATATCTAGATCTGTTTCTATGGTCTTCCACTCAGACTTTAGTCATTGCGAGAGAATACCTCAGGATTTTAGGGCTCATGGCATCTATGATGTTCACGATACCCCTGGCAAGGCTCCACCTGAAAACGATACAATGGCATCTGAAGTCTCTTTGGTCCCAGCACCAGTATCTTTTATCTCTTCAAATCACAGTGCTGGGGGTTTTCAGAAAAGAAACTACTTGGTGGGGACAGCAAATTTCCCTAAATCCAGGTCTGCTCATTTTCCTTCCTGCTCCAAGGCAGTCAATCACCACAGACACCTCAAACTTTGCTTGGGGTACAGTTTCAGGAGGGATAAAAGTGAAAGGTATGTGGGACACCAAGGACAGATCCAAGCACATAACTATAGAACAGATGGTTGCCCTTATCAAGGCATCCATCTCTCTGAATCATCTTTGGCCCCTGGACCTCTACAAGTTGTTACAGACAATACCACAGTCATATGATGCATCAACAAGCAAGGGGGGACCAGATCATACTTAGCTTGGGATATAGCTTCCCAGCATAATCTCACAATACAGGCATCCTGCATTCTGTTAGAGCAAAACTGCATGGCAGACAAGCTGAGCAGGATAAGAGCAGATCCTCATGAATAGAAACAAGATTGGGGGTCTTCCAAGGTTTGATCCATCTATGGGGTATTCTTCAAGCAGACCTATTTGTCTCCTCTCTGAAGAAACAGCTGGCAAAATTCTGCTCCAGGATTCCATGCAAGATGGCCTGGAAGAGAGGCGAGTTTCCTTTCTTTGGACAGGACTGTACCTGTATGGTTCATAGGTTCATAGGTAGATACTAGGCTATCTGCCCTAGGGCATTTATAAGCCTAGCCAGAGTGTATTTGGCTTCTGTCTCCCTATTAGATTAGCCTACTGTGCCTCTGTAAAGTAGGTCACAGAAGGTACCCTTTTAAGATTAGTTTACTGTGCCTCTGTCTAGCAGGGACACAGGAGAGATCCCAGGGGTGAATTTGTGATTTCCCATCCACGCGTCCAAATTTAGCTTGAAGAGGGTCAGCAAGGGGCTATGTCTAACATGAATTGGGATTCTATTCCAGAGTGAAGGGAGCCTCTGGGAAATGAATCTGTCCCTCCAGCATGTCCTATTTATTTTTCTGCTGAGGTTTAGGTCCCTGGAGCATGTAGCTCTAAGGGACTTGGACTTTTTGAGGTGGAGCATGTCCATTAATTCTGGGTTTGACATGGCTTTGTACGTCAGGCATAGATCACCTATGAGTAGGCGGTAAGCAACTGAGTAGAGCTGGGGTTTCTTTAGTCAAGCTGCATAGGACATCTGTTTGTGTTTGTAGCCCATGATCATCTTGGTGAGGTACATTTGGGGTCTCTCCAGTTGCTGCAGGTGTCAGGTAAGGTCCATCCCAATAGGGGCATTGTATTCAATTATGGGCCTGATGAGTGACGAGTAGAGGGGCACAATGACCTCTCTTGATCTAGATCACGAACCCTTTCGTGATAAGGTGGGCTATATAGAAGGTCTTTCTAACCACTTTGGCAATGTGATTATCAAAGGAGAGATTACTATCTACGTTGGTCCCCAAATCTCTAATTACTTCTTCCGTACTTAATGGATTACCACCTATGTGGTAATTTGTGGGCACCTTGTTTTTCCCAAAGGGGATGACTATGCACTTTTTAGCATTTAGCTTGAGGCCATGGTTCTGGCACCAAGCATCCGTCTCTGTGAGACCCTTTTGGAGGATGCTTGTGTCAGCTAGAGATTCGATTATGGCTCCCAGTTTGCAGTCATCTGCGAACTTTGTCAGCCATAATCCCCCCCGTGTTAACCTGAACCTCAGAGAAGTATATACCGAACAAGAGAGGTCCCAGAACTGAGCCCTGTGGGATGCCACTTGTAACTGGTTTGGATTCGGACATGGCACCTGTGATTCTGACCATGTGGGTTCTATCTCTGAGCCAGTTTGCAACCCATCTTGTGACATAGGGGTTGATATTTAAGCTGGTAGCTTATTTATGATGCCAGAGTGGGGTATTGTGTCGAAGGCTTTTGCGAGGTCCAGGTAGGCTTTGTGGACTACCTTGCCCTCATCTATGGCTTTGGTAACTGTTTCAAAGAAATCAACTAGGTTTAAGAGGCAAGATCTGCCCTTAACAAAGCCGAATTGGGTAGGGTCCAGTGTCTGGAGGCTCCCAATGTCTTTGTTTATGAGTTCCATGATAATATGCTCCATAGTTTTACAGACTAGACTAGTCAGGCTGCTTATAGGGCGATAGTTTCCGGGGTCCGTTGTGGCACCACCTTTGTGGAGTGGGACCACTGTAGCTGTACGCCATTCTTTGGGTACAATACTGTCGGAAGGCTAAGATTGAACAGTGACTTAATGTGAGGGTTCAGTTCTTCTTGTAGCTCGTGTAAGACACAGCCTGGGACACCGTCCAGACCATAGATGCTGTGTTTTTTGCTTTGGAGAGGGCAGCTTTCACCTGTGCATCTGTGATGTCAGGGAGGTTACATTCAGTTGGGATAGGCGTTTGCTCCTTTGGGGGGAAGGGGGGGGAGTTTGGGCTGAATCTGTCTGCCAGGATGTCTATGTCTGTAGGTTCGGTATATTTTCTACCGTTATGCAACAATTCAGAGCATATCTGGGAGTTTCTGCCCATGTTTCTGACATAACTAAAGAAGGCCTTGTGATTATCTTTAGTGTCTAGGGCAATTTTTCTTTCAAAACTAGCCTTTGATGATTTTATGAGGGATCGAAGTTTCTTGCTAATACTGATCAGAGATGCCTTCCCTTTTTGGGATTTTGCTCTGTCATGTAGTAGCTTCCTCCTTCTGTTGTATAGCTTATTTATGGCCGGGGTCCACCAGACTGGTCTCCTGTTTTTGGAGGAATGAGTCTTGGTTTTATTTAGAATAGCATGATCCATGCATTCCTACAGGTGCTCATAGAATGCATTTGTAAAGGATTCTGCGGATTGGGCTGTATTATCCTCTGGCCCAGGGGCTTTGAAGGATTCCACCTCAGTCTTGAGAAGTGCAAAGTTGGCTTTGGAGAAATTATTTTCAGTGATTTCCTTGGCTGGGGTGGGGACGGGATATGGATGTCCAGGAAAATTTGTTTATGGTCTGATCTTACCAATGAGGGGTTTACCTCTGGTGTGGAACATAGAGTCCCCATGTTGGTGATGACCAGGTCCAATATGTTGTTCCCTCTTGTGGGAGTGGTGACCAGTTGTTCCATTGCATTAGAGTTTATAAATTCAAGGAACCGTTGGGCAAGGATGTTTGGGCTTGAGTAGTTTTCCCAGTCAATGTTTGGGTAGTTGAAGTCACCCAATAACATAGTGTTTGGACAGACCTTCATATTCTCCAGTGTTCTCAGGAATGCCAAGTGGGGTTCCTGTAATAGGGAGGGTGTTCTGTAGCAGGCTACAAACTGAAAGGCAGTTTTGCCTGCTGTTAGTTGCACATGGATGGTTTCTGATGCTTCGTGCAGTGCCACTAACCTGGTGGTGTAGGTATTTTTGATGAATATAGATACTCCCCCTCCTTTTGTGCTTCGGTCCGAGTTTTGGGGCCGAAACGCATAGTATGAGTTATAACCTGGTAGTGCTGGGGTACTCTCAGGAGCCTTGAACCAGGTTTCTGTTACTGCAGAGACATAGATTTTCTCCATACTGAGGAGAGTCTCGAGTGCGTGCATCTTGAGGTTTAGACTTCTGGCATTGAGTAGCATTACCTTTAGTTTTTTTATCTTTGGGTTGTCTATGGAGGTGGGTTTGTCCTTTGAGCCTTGCCTAAAAAAGGCACTATGGGGGTGGCAAGAGCCTTGGCCAGTATACAAAAGCCTAAGGGTGACAGGTGCAAGCTGTCCCTAGCAAAGCAATGTGGCTTGTCGAGCATGTCATCCCAGGCTGACAGACACTGGATCCCCTTTGAATGACACCAATACTTTAGCCAATTGTTGAAACTGATCATTTTGTCTTTATACTGTGGCATCATTCTTGGTGAGGGCAAGATGCTACTCAAGGTCAGGGACATACCAGCCTGGGCTACATGGTCAGAGAGCTCCTCTATGTCTCTTTTCAGGTAGTCCAGGGAGGTACGTCTCAGGCCATTCACACCAGCATGGACAATGACGGAGTCATACTTATACTTGCTTTGGAGTGACCTGAGTGCTTGCATTATGTGGCGGATCCTGGCACCCAACAGGCAGCTTACAATGACCTTCTCCTTGTTCAGTCTGGTGAGTGGGATGTCAGTGTGACGGACAATAGAGTCCCCTATAACAAGTGCATTTGGTGTGTTGTTTGGCCTTATGGGCTGTGACTGTGAGGCACACTGATTTTGTGAGATATGTGATTCGTGGGTATTGTTGAGGGGTGGCTGTTGCTTGGATATCTGCTTAGGAGGTCTTTGCTGTTTAGGCAGATTTTTATTTAGAGCCTCCGAGTATGTTTTTGTGTGTTTATGTGTTGGGTATGCAGATGCAATAGGTCTGTGTGAGACTGGATTTGTGGTGTGGGTGGTTACCTTTTCCTCCTGACTGACTGTGCCAGTCTTGGGTTGAGAGAGCTCTGCCTCCAGTTTGGCTGTGTAACTGCATCTCTCACATGTATTAGAGTTTGTTGGAAGGAGGAGAGGGTTGTCTGTGTACATAAGGCAATTGTAACATTGCCTCAAAATTCCCAGATTCATCAGCTGGACTGGAGAGTAACCTTGAAACTGACCCTTGGACATACCAGATTAGTATAGGGAACTGTTTTTTTTACTGATCAGATTAGGGAAGGGAACTGATTTTTCACTTGATCAGGAAGGACCAGTCGGGAGTCTAATACTTATGAGAAGTCAAGGAGGGTGTAGTGCTTTAGTTAGTTAGTGTTTCCTTATAAGAGCTGAGCAAGTGCAGGGCTTTAGAAAGAGAATAGAGTGATTACTTTGAGACTTTGAACAGTTCTAAGGGAAAAAGTGAGGAGCAGACTTTGTGGAGCCTGGAATAGTTTAAACCTGTTTAGGTGGCGCTGCCCGACGCTGCTCAGTGCGCAAAACCACACAAAAAGAGAGTTGTAGGGTTTTAAGAGAGAGAGATCAAGGAGTTTAGAATTGACCCAAAATGGCCAATAAAACTACAGCTTCTAGGTAGTAACCACTCCTCCAGGGACAGGCAGGCTGTTCAGTGTTAACCACTCCCACTGGTGAACACAGAGACTTCCCTTTAGCCCAAGCAAGTACTGGCCTTCTAGAAACTTCCAAACAATTCAGAACAGGAATTCTGTAACTGAACTTTCTTAACTTTCAGAAAGTGGGAAAAAAGCAAGATTTTTTTGTTTTTTTTCTTTTTGTTGTAGTTTAAAGGTAGCAGAGATACACAAGCAGCAAAATAATCACAACAGTGCAATAAATGACACCACACTTGAGTGTTAGGCCAAAATCAGATAAAATGCAGTTTTTGGAGAAAAAAACGATTTTAAATTAAGTGCAACACAGGAAATGCAGTAAACAGGCTCTAGATGTGTTCCAAGTACTATTACTGTTATAGATATAAACTTTAGCAAGCCATAAAATGCCAAAATGTAGGCGGCAAAGCAGTAAAACTTAACAAAAAATCAGAAGAAAATACTTAAAATCGCAAAAGTGGCTCCTTTTCTTCTCTCAGCATTTTCTCCTCTTGGTAGGTGCTTCATCAACAACTAGCAAGCCTGAAAAGACGCCAAAACCACGAGGCAGCCTGGTTTTACGAGAGAGAGATCAAGGAGTTTAGAAGTGACCCAAAATGGCCAATAAAACTACAGCTTCTAGGTAGTAACCACTCCTCCAGGGACAGGCAGGCTGTTCAGTGTTAACCACTCCCACTGGTGAACACAGAGACTTCCCTTTAGCCCAAGCAAGCACTGGCCTTCTAGAAACTTCCAAACAGTTCAGAACAGCAAATCTGTAACTGAACTTTCTTAACTTTCAGAAAGTGGGAAAAAACAATTTTTTTTTTCTTTTTGTTGTAGTTTAAAGGTAGCAGAGATACACAAGCAGCAAAACAATCACAACAGTGCAATAAATGACCCCACACTTGAGTGCTAGGCCAAAATCAGGTAAAATGCAGTTTTTAGAGAAAAAACGATTTTAAATTAAGTGCAACACAGGAAATGCAGTACACAGGCTCTAGATGTGTTCAAGTACTGTTACTGTTACTGTTACAGATATAAACTTTAGCAAGCCGGAAAATGCCAAAAAGTAGCAGTAAAACTTAACAAAAAATCAGAAGAAAATACTTAAAATCACAAAAGTGGCTCCTTTTCTTCTCTCAGCGTTTTCTCCTCTTGGTAGGTGCTTCAGCAACAACTAGCAAGCCTGAAAAGATGCCAAAACCATGAGGCAGCCTGGTTTTAAGAGAGAGAGAGAGATCAAGGAGTTTAGAATTGACCCAAAATGGCCAATAAAACTACAGCTTCTAGGTAGTAACCACTCCTCCAGGGACAGGCAGGCTGTTCAGAATATCTTGTTTTTCTCCTTTTCCACTGATATCCAGGACACTTCTGAAGATTCAGAAGGAATCCCCCAAGATCACTGTGTTGATGCCTTTCTGGTCAATTCCTCACAGACTGGTCTACTCTCACAAGATCTGGGGTTATACCCAGATCCCAATCAACTTCAACTGACTGCCTAGCTAATAGGGTCTTAATTTCCTTTAGGCACCTGTTTACTGAGGACATGCAGCAGGCAATATTGAAGTCAAGAAAGTCTGCTACTAGAAAATCTTAATTAGTACATTTAAAAGGTTTTCTACTTGGTGCCAACAACATAACTAGCACTCATTCAGGACTAGTGTTTCTCTGGTTTTACAATATTTATGTTAGTTACTATCCTGTAGCCTTTCTGATGTCTCCATCAGGGTTCATTTATTGTCCATTTCAGCATGTCTGCCCATGGATCCTCCTCTTTCAGTGCATTCTCAAGTCAAAATATCCTTGAAAGGGGTTTTGCATAAGAGGCCTCCAAGAAAACCGGTGGCCCCTCCTTGTGATCTTAATTTTGTGTTAGAGAAGTCAACATTTACTCCATTTAAACCAGCTAATCTGATTGACATGAGGGTCTTAACATGGAAAACTGTTTTACTGATTGCTTTGACCAATGCAAAGAGAATATCTTGATTTGCAAGCACTTATGGTGAGTCCTACCCTATCTCATTTTCCAAAGAAACAGGGTTACTTTGTGAATTAATCCTTCTTTTAAGCCTTAAGTGGTATCTGAGTTTACTTTATGCCCAACTATCCATCTCTCTGTTTTCTTTCCTAAACTTAGAAATGAGGGAGAAAAGATACAACATACCTTGGATGTCCACAGATAAGTCAGGTACTATCTTGACAGAAATGAATCTTTTCCGATCTTTAGATCAATTGTTAATTTCTTGTGAAGGTGAGAAAAGGGAAAAATCTGTGTCAAAACAGATTATTTTTAAATGTCTGTCTTTGGCTATTACCTTTTGTTATACTCACCAAACAAAATTATTCCAGGCAGGGTGAAGGTCCACTCTAGAAGAGTCCTTGGCATCTTCTATGTTTTTGGAAAGTTGGATTCTAGAAATACTCTAGAAGCTGCAACTTTGTCCTTTATATATACATTTACAAGGCATTGCAAGCTTGATTCATTCTCCAGCTGTAGATAAGGCCTTGCTAGGACCATTCTCCAGGGACTCCTAGGCCTTCCCCCTTCCACATCTCAAATGTAGTAAGCTAGGGTAATCTATCCATATAACTAAGGCTACTGCAGCAGTGACCAATATGTTGGACATACCCGTGTTATTACATCCAACTCTAAAATAACTGCATCTTGGAGAAGAGCTAAAAGACTTCTTGTTTTTATTTATTTATTTATGTACGTATATGTATGTATGTATGTATTTAAATGTGTTTACCAGACAGAACACTGTTCAAACAATGACCAATTAAAGGCTGAAGCCTAATTAGAGCTTAATGTAACAAAACAATATGCAGAAAATAAGTAACAGTGATTTACATTTATGAGTAAGCATACAACATTTGACAAACAATATGTACGTGGAAGATCTAACAATTCAAATATTGATACAGCTACATAACAGGAATATAAATTGTTCTTTGTGATGTCTGAAATAAAAAAAAGGTCTCTGATTTTAACAAAGCAGACATCTCAGTGATTTTAGGCAGCTGGGTTTGGCAATTTTCATTTTTCAGATCATTGAGTTCATTTAACTGCTCGACATTGATGGTGGTGTGGAGGATAGGGTATTGCTTATAAGAAGCTAAAAGAGAGTGCAAATGGTGAAGTTTGACATATCTGATGACAGAAATGCTATCTTGGGACTGAGCTGCAGCACTTTTCCGGAATACCTGACTTAAATTTGTTACAAATGTTTAGAGATGTTCTTTCATTACAGGGATATCAAGTAAAATGAAAAGCACTAATTTCTAAATAAAACTATACTCTGGCAAATTTCTTTACGCTTCAAACCTTGGAAAGTCTTAGAAAGCTCTGGTAAGTCTGTCAGTATGAAAGGGTGCCATGGATCATGGATTAATCTTTACGCATAAAGGCAGAAAGGCTGTCAATCAATTATATTAGCAATACAAAAAAATAAATAAATAACAACCCCAATGAAAATCTTAAATTCAGTATTAAACAGCACAATGAACTGAAGATGCTTGTGAACCACTGCTATCTATCTATCTATATATATATATATATATATATATATATATATATATATATATATATATATATCCTTTGTTGACTAGGTCAGTCTAACAAGGCTAGTGACCTCTTTTCAGGGGAGCCCCTGAAAAGTATACTACTAGCCATCACTTAATGCTAATAAAACCTCACTAAATGATTAGGACAGAATCCTTGAAGAAAGAGTTTCCTTGGAAAGCCAGGAGAACATCTCCTGAAGAGCAATGTGGTGGCTCATTGGAAAGATCTCGGGCTTGTGTCCATGTTGAGTTGGCATGTTCTGCTTCTGTCTGCATCGCTGGTTTTCACAAGGTACTCTGGTATCCTCCCACCTGCCAGAAACATGCCAGCTTACTGATTACATTAAATTGTACATATATTTAAATGTTGTATTTGTCTTTGCCTTTGTAGCATGGGTCATGGCTGGTTAACAAGTATTAAAAAAAAGGCTGAGAGAGTGAGAGAGAGAGAAATGAGAAATGGCATTCTTAATCAGACCGATTTTGAAATTTCTGGTGCTTTCCTATGTTATGTAGAGTGCACATCAGTCACTATAACCTATAGTTATGAAGTCTAACCATAGAGAAAGATCTAGAATTATAAAATGCCTCTGAACAAACAGCTCCTGCAATAGCTACCTGTGATAATGATTCAACTATTTTAATGGCATAGCAATTAGATGGAGCAATGATTAGTGTCACTCATGACTACGTAAAGGTACTGCTGCACAGAACTAGGAGTTTAAATGAAAAACACTACACTCCCTGGAAGCACTCCTCACCCTGAAGAATGCAGACACACATGCAGTCACAGAAACATGGTTGAGAGCCATAGAAAGCACCCCAGCTTTCAAAGGCTTCAGTGCCTTTCATTCATTTCTATCCCCCAGAGCTAAGGAAAATAAAGGAAGGAGGAGTCTCACTGTTCATAAAGGACTAGTACACTGCTATAATGGCCCAACAACATGACTCGTTTGAGCTGATGCATGCCCAACTAACCATAGGTGTGACACCCCTATTATATCCTTGCTGGCTACAGATCCCCTAACATACGTCTGGAAAACCAAATCACCTACCTAAACCTACTGGAATCTCTTAACATTTAGCTTAACACCATATTTATGGGTGATTTTAACTACCTCTTTATAAGTTGAGAGACTTATATGACCCATAATTCACTTTCTCAGAGGTTTTTGGACTTCATCAATGCAAAGAACCTAGAGCAACTAGTTAGCTTCCCAACTACAGGTACAAATATCCTATACCTAGTGCTCACAAACATGGGGGTTGCTGCTGTCTCCTGTGCATTAACTTCTCATTGGTTAGATCTTACTACAAAATGATCTCCTTTAGTATTAAAACTAACCTAGAACCCCCAATCAAACTCCAAACCTGTTAAGGCCAATTATCTCAAACTAAGTGACAGCTTATTAAACTTCCAAGTCCTGAACACGGATGATACCGGGGCCTACTCTGAACTTTACACAAAAACACTGTACAACCACATTCATAGATGCATAGAGGAGGCAGCAACTGTGTAAGTCAAACCTGCGATTACTGGCAAAAATAAGCCACTTTGGTGTACCCCTAGTATAAATGGACTATTTGACAAATGGAAAAAAATCCCCTCCAAAGCCAAGGAACAGACAAAACAGAGCAAAAAGACACTTGCCAGTCTAAACAAATGAATTAGCAAGCTATGAGGCAAAGATAGCCTCCCAGGTGAAAGATAACCATAATGCTTTTAAATTATGTTCTTAACGTCAGGGGAAATGTTCAGCAATGTGCCTAGTTAATCAAGAACAACAACACATACACCCTGAAACTATAGCAAACCTGCTAGCCAACAAGTTCAGTTCAAACTTCTCCCCCATCACCTCCTACCACACCAAAATAAATACCCACAACCAGCCCCCTAACAGTCATTACAAGGGAAAAGGTCCTTACTTTTCTTGCTAAAGCCAAAATAACACAGCCTCCATGGTTCCCGACAACATTCCAGGATGCTTCTTAAATGGCTTGAAACAGAATCTATCAAGGCCAGTAGAAGCCCTCTTTAACCCTAATCTCTCGATGGGTTTTATCCCAGAGGAATGGAGGACTGCAACAGTGTCCCTCTGCGCAAGGTGGGCCCATCAACTGACCTAGGGAACTATAATACTACTATAAGCTTTAAAAGTCTTATCTGTATGGTTATGAAGAGAAGTATCATGGACCTGATCTAGAATGACATAGGAAATCTCCAAACACTGGACCAGACTGATTTTGGCTTTGTCAAAAGGAGGTCTTACCTGCTCAATCTGGTGGACTTCTTCAAGAATGTCACCAGGACCATAGATGAGGGTAAAGTGGCACACATTGCTTATCTAGACCTGGCTAAAGCTTTCGACACAATCCCCCATTCGGGAATCATAGATAAACTTACTGAGTTAGGAATAAACCCCTAAATTGTCAGATGGATAGCAAACTACTTACAGAACACATATTGTCCAGATAGGTGAAGCCACTTGCAATAAGATTCCTGTTACTAGAAGTGTTCCACAGTGCTTAATGTCAGGACCACTGCTGTTTGGTATATACTTCTCTGAAGTGAAGGCCATTGTTGGGAGCTTCTGTCCCACAAAGCTCACTGACAACTGTAAGCTGGGAGAAATCACTGAATTCCCAAATGATGCTGACATCTTACAAACAGGCCTAAAAATTACAAACAACTGGTACCAAAACCGTGGACCAAATGCAGAAAAAATGCATAATCATACTCTTTGGTAAATCAGATATCCTAGCAAATTATAATACTGATAGCACACCCCTAAATGGTGAGAGACCTAGGAACACAGATAGATAGTAATCTAAACTTTGACCAGGTAGCTACAGTAGTGAGGAAATCCATCTGTGTAGCTCAACTTATAAGTAAAGGCATGGCAACAAGATCAAAAGAACTCACACTGTCATTGTGCTCGGCCCTCAGCAGGCCCATAACTGAGTGCAATGCTCCCTTCTGCATGTACCTAAGCAGGTACTTACACCAACTGGAGTGACCCCAGAGGTTTCTCACTAAAAAAATACAAAGAGCAAGACTCATGTCTTATGTGGACTGACTAAAGGCCTATCCCTTTACTCTCTTTCATATAATTTATTGAAAGATGACTTATGCCTGACCTACAAGGCGTTCTCTGATCCAGCCTTGATGAAATATTACATATTCACAAGAAAATGTTTATGATGGTTACAGACTCCATGGACCTGGACCTCCACTGAAAATTGGCTTCATTCCAAGTTGGACTTCCCCCGGTAAACAAATGTTAAATAAAAAATAAAAATAAATACATTAATGACTTACAGAACTTGCTGGAGAGACAGATTTGTATCCCAAAGGCTACCTCGTCTATGGAATAAACTTCCCATCTTCTTAAAACAAAGCCTTTCCCTCACTCTCTTCAAAATGAATTTGGATAAATGGGTAGGAAACTGTAAATTCACTCCCAGGGTACTTTACATGTCCCTTATGGATCGAGGCAGTCTGTAAAATGACTCAGGGCTCCAGCACTCAAAGTCCCACTACCCTGATACTACCCTATCCCATATCTGGATAATTAAGATATATTATTGCCATATCCTGTGTATTATTGGCTAGGCTGGTAACGGCTCTTATGCCATTAGCCCAGTAATCTCCTATGAACCTGTTATAAATGATCAATGAATGATTACACACAGAAACATTGCTCTGTCACAGTTGATCAGAAACATACTACCCAGTAACCCACCCTCAAGGATCAATAAACATTTTTATAGAGGGGGAAAATACCCCACAACTCTCTTGTGGAGGATTTAGCTGATTTATACTAACTTCACAGTCAGACAACAGTAAAGGAAGGGGAAACTCCATTAAAGCAGAGCTGTCTCTCACAAAGAGTGATCATGCACTATCTAAATATTTAACCTTCAGTCTAAAATAAAGCCTAACTTTGTCCCATTAATTTCAGGTGCACAGAACCATATCTGCTGGTTCATAATCACAATATAGGGAAACACAAAGATTAAGATCAGTAATGCAAAAATGTCCTTTGGTGAAATCTCCAATCAATCACTCAATCAATAAACAAACAAACAAATATATTGGTATCTAGATAGACAGATGCATACATAGATAGACAGATACAATCAAACCATATTGTAGCCTGCCAGCACCATCACTCATATGTCTACAATAAAGGATTTCTCTGTTTCAGTAGACAGCATCCCGACCCTTGGAAAAGACGCATATTTTTTAACACTAACAGATTGATTGGCAGACCATCTCACTGCAGGAGAATATGTACAACAGAGACATGACAGACAGCTATAGCCCAAGAGCTCTAACACTGCTGATTCATCACCCCAGAAATTAATTTTCAAGTTATCTCATTGGAAGACACAATTGTTTTGTTACACTTACATAAAAACATTTTCCACACAGTGGAATATTTAATCAGACCTCTCAACTGTCCCTGATTTTGAGGGACGTCCCTGATTCTGACTCACATTTTAGCTCTGTCCCTCTTAATCCCTTCTAAAACTGGTGACTTTTGGAGGAAAGTTGGTGAATTAAACTTAATGAAAAATGGCAATAATTAAGAGTTGTAGATTTCTTTTACCTCAGAAAAATGCACATTATTCATATGCTGTGATTCTGTGAATGTCTCAAGTTAATAGCACAAATATTTTAAAAGTGTCCCTGATTGTCCCTGATTTTTTTCTGGGTTTGTCCCTGATTCTGTTGAAATTTATCCCTGACTGTTTGAGAGGTATGATTTACATTCATCGGGCCCTCAAGCAGCTAAAACAGCGTTATATGTACCTCCTTCACATCAAGCAGCTTTATAAAGAACTTAGTTACTTGCCCAGCAGACTACTCACATTATTAGAGTCCAGAATCTTTTCTGCAAAATCAAGACAAGCAAGAATATTGCACTGGTGAAGAACTGCATCAATACTGTAGGAGGGATGAAGGGATCAAGGAGAGAAGGCAGAGTGAAATGGAAATATAGATAGTAGCATGCAAAACCATGGTGTTAAAATTAACCCTGGGGTTGTAATACTTTGCCTATTTTAATAGCTGTATGAATGTTTTTAATGATTGATTCCCTGTGTATTACCTACTTGATATTAAACCTGATGCTGAGAAAGCAGTCCATAGTCTGCTGAATGAATATGTGCAGTATGTGTGTATACAATATATAGCATCACATGCAAAGGAGTTGTGAAAACCATAAATGAAAATTGAATAGGTAATGCACTTCCTTTCATACAGTGCTCAGTGGAATTATTTCTAGAAACTTAGACATAACTATTATGGGTGTGATGAAATCAGCTAATATGAATACATTGCCTAACAACAATGAACAGGTCACAGTCAGCTGTGACCTCCACAGCTCCCTTGTTGCTAATAGGTATTTATTGTCTTGCATAGGTAGTACAAAACATGTAGTAAGGATTTACTCAGTTCCAAAACATGTAATATATTATCAATGCAAGGGCATTCTTTGTTTTTTAGTGCAGAATTTACTGTATTTATATACACACAACAATCCTAACAGTTCTTTAAATATCAGCACAAAAGTACAGCATGTTACATATCTCGCTGTAAGCATGCTTTCTGGCATTCTGGCAGACTGTTTGATGTTGCATGTACTGTGCGGGTAGGTGGTTACCATGACAGCAAACCTACTTCTTAAATTTACATGCCCGAAATACAAACCATAAAGACCATGAGTGGTCAAGCTCTTTAAAATGTAAAGATTCTGTTTTGTTTAATACCACAGCACCACTTAGTTTCAGTTTAAAGTGGAATACAAGTTATTTTATTAAAAAAGAATGCCTTCAGTTCAAGCATAGTTAGCATTACAACGCTTTCTGCAATATTCTATACCAGCTGTACTTCTGATACATTAAAAAGTACTCAGATAATTATTTGTAAAGTATACACACAATCTGTTACTAAATTAATTATTTGTAATAATGGCAGCATAACTAGCGATACCAAATCAGATTACATGCCAAGAAACTTAGTCCTAGTGATCATAACCTGTGACAGGTGATACAGATATCCACTTAAGCTGTAACCTTTACACTGAAGCAAATCAACTGCTAGGGAAGGCTGAGAACAGAAACTGAAGGAAAAAGCACAAGCGATGAGGCAGAGAAAAGATGTGCAGGACTGGGGAAAGGTTAGGAAGAAATTCGAAATGTAAAGGATAAGTATGGCTTGTAAGAAGCATATAGCTAGAAGCATACAGATAGATGAAGAACAGGAGATTTTCAGTGAGGATAGGTCAAAAAGGCTGAAAATATCAAATCAAATAAGGTGGAAATGTGTGGACTGGAGAAGAATATCATACAAAAAAAACAGCTGAAGTAAAACTAGCCATTGGCTACTGCTATGATGGTGGATGTTTACAAGTTAATGAAGCATGGTCCACAAAACTTTAAAGGGGAGGGGTGGATCAATAGGCAGTTACCTACTGCATTAAACACATGGTAGAATTATTAAACAGAAATGTTCCTATCTAAATTCTTGCTGTTAGGATAATACTTTACTGAAAGAGGGAATGAATTGAATTAGAAAAACAAAGTATAAAAAAGAAAGAAATGGTCTCACAAATATGTAAACAAAGTAAACAATGTTCTGCAAATACAAGTACTAAATGCCTGAAAACTGAAGCCTAAATGAGAAGAGAAATGTTAACCTCTAGGGCATCAAATCAGCATAAGTAAACAGAGATTGTAGTCTAGGGCAAATAATAAGAAAAAACACCACCAATACTGCAAAAAAAAAAAAAAAACAGTAGCTTTTAATACAACCCAACATCCATAATAACATACTAAATCTACAGACTTCTCACCTTGACCAGAAAATGCAAGGAACATGTGAACTATCTGCAGCCTTCTTCCACTCAGACACTTTAGACATGCCTAATTTGTCTGATGCAAATTGAGAATTTCCTTTTAACTGGGACCAATGTTCCAAAATGTGATAAATGCGAGATTTGCTTAAACTCGTGGTAAAGCTTTCAACACATGTCATGATCAGTGAGTATCCCTCTACCTCCAGCAGAAGTTAAACTAAAGTACTAAGCTGTTAACCCCCACCAAATCCTCTACTTCAGTTGGACATGTACCTCAAGCCACAACACCACACAATGCACACGCATTCACTGGTCACCAGTCATAATGAAACAAGTTAATAACTCAATTGCTAAATCTGTCCTTAAAATCAAAACAGAACATACAGGAAAAGAACTTAGAATCACTACATCTATAATGAAATGCACTACCGCTACACTTATGAATCTGAATAAAGAGTCACAGAGTCCTTACAGCATGGAGCTGAGATTAGGGGCATCACTATGGCCAATAAGCTTATCAAGGTTTCATGTAACGATTCTGACTCCTTAATCGTGCATATCTGAATCAATGACACTAGATACTCCTCTAAGCTTGTGGTGTCCCATACACAGGCAAGTGACTCCTTTACAGTACGTGCCGTGCTTCCTTAGCAATGGATGGCACTCAAATATGTGGATAAAATTATTGGCTTCAACAATTGGCTTCAATCACGCTGTCAGTCCAGATAAAATCAATGCCTGGCTACATAGGAGGAAATATGTGAAGTCCAGACCTGCTTTGCAAGACATTGAATAGACTCCTTTCTTTCCCACAGTCTTTTCAGGCAAGGTCAAATCAATGATTTCTCAAGCTAAACTCAGCAGACAGCAGCAAGGTGAAGGCAGAACTTGTCAAAACAATTAGCCTAATTAAAATTAAACTGCTTAAGGGTTTTGTTGTCTTTGAAGTAGCAGTGTATGTATCATCCAAGCCGGACTCTTAAAGGTTACCACTAAGCCTACATTAATTGTACTCTTAGTGTAGCCTTTCTGAGAGAATAGATAGCACAAGCACTGTGTTAGGGATGTTCCTAAATACATAAAATACACTTAGTGGTAACCTTTATGAATCCCAGGCATACCTCTCAATTTCTTTGCACAAGAAATCTGAACAAACCCAAAAATAATGGGGGACAGCGGCCCAAAAATAGGGACAATTTTTAAATACTGCTCTTATAAACTTAGAAAGTTGCTAGGACAAAAGGTATTGTGCTAGTAAGCATTTTATGAATGATATGAAGTCTGAAACTCAAATGTCAGTCATTATTTAGTGGCTTCAATCCTCAATATTTTGCCAGAAAACTACATATTTTATTAGAAACAGACTGAAAATTTGAGGCAAAAATTTAGACATTTTGCAAAAATCTAGACAGTTGAGAGGGGGCAGTTTAAGGACCTGTCCTGCATCCCACAACTATCTGATATAATTTGTTTCCACTCATTCTTGTCCATTGAGCAAGGAGGTAATATACCCATTTCCATAAGTCAGCCTTTCAGAAGCAGGGCTATAGAAACAAATTGTAGGCATGAAGTACTTCATACCCAAATTGTAATGTACAATAAAAACTACAATGTTGTAATATTTTATTGCACCTCCTTCATCTTACCTCAGAAAAGCCACCATTTCCCAAATAAACTTATAACCCTTCACATAACAGAAAATTATTTTTTTCTATGTGACTTAAATTATCACTTCACTGACTGGGGAAAAATCATGGAAAACACTAGCTAGACTTCCTAATCAGTAACATTCCAAAAGAGAAAAATATTTTCAACATGGTGTGGAAAACACTGTATATTATCCTGACAAACATCTGTGCCATACTAAGGTAAAGGCTGCCCCATACCCTTTTCACATAACCATAATGCCATGACAGTCCTGTAATACATCAAACAAAATCTAATTAAAATGATATTTCAAATGGCAGCTATGGTGCCTTTAACAATGACCAGACTGCTGTCACAAATGTTTACAACACTTTAAACATCTGCATTAAATTCAACCCTGTAGGCCATAAATTTAGTGGAAGATTCTGCATTAAACCTGAATGAAGTTACAAAACCAAACAACTATTGAAAAAGAAAAACAGCATCCAAAGCCTTAAAATTTTACCCAGCCTGATGCAAAAAGCCTAATGGCACTTCCATCAAAAATAACTCACTAAAACGATCAAAAGAAGTAAACCTTTATATCAGGTAAACTTGCCATCATGACAGGTGATACAAATGAAACATGAAGAGAAAGGAAGAAAAAATAATGGATGCTAGAACAAAATAGTATCACCATAACAGATGCAGCAGATATGGTTACCATACTAGTATAACTCAGGAGCAAATTTAAGATACAAAAAAGAACCCAATCATCTCTTCCTCCATGCAACATGAACCCACCTGAATTACTTCTGAAACTGTCACCTCTGCCTTACAAAACTCAGAAATACCACTTAGTTCTAAATGAGATATGAGGGAGTCTAATTTGTGTATTGAAAAATAGTCTTGTAAACTTTATTAATAGATCATTAAAATCTGGTTACACACTCGATATCTGTAAACAGGCTTTGGTGGTCCTAATCTACTAGGAAGATCTTTCTATAAATCCCAGTAATTACAGACCAATCAGCCTAAGAAGTATAACTTAAGGTTATATAGTGAATTTTTATGGAACTTTTTCAAGCAAACATAGGATCCTCCTTCATAGGTTTGGTGAAGAACCTCAATGCTTGTTGACCCCCAAGGAGCATGATGCTCTGAATTACTTACAGGTGCTCATCTGGTCATACAATTCCTTCTAGAAGGTATAGATTGACTGCCTGAGTGTATTTATTCCATGGATGTAGAAGTCCTTGAGATATGAAGTTGGCATATTTAATGGTACAGTTGAGAGTAACTTTTATTGCGGCCGAGTGTTCTGGTTAGTTCAGATCACTGGGGATATTCAAAGCAAGAGGGTTTACATAGTAAGGAGTACTTTAACGCTCTGTATAGAAGGCATAAATAGTCTCTAAAAAATATGATAAGATACAGAAAAGAGAGAGTTTCTATAGGTGTTGGCTACATGACAAGCCTTGAAGTCCTTTTATTTCTTTTGTGAGGAATCTTAGTGTCTGTGCCATTTCACCAGATGACGTGAGTAGGTTGTATTAGAGGCTGCAGTATTCAATCTGTTTGCAGAGAAACCTAGACATTCCTGGCTTGGCTTTCAACCTCATGGAGGATCAGATGGACAGCTCTATTTGTTATTTGGATGTAGCAGTTATACAAGTATATATGGTGATGTCTCATATATATATATATAACATGTGTGTATGTGTGTGTATATAGAGAGATAGATATATACTTTGAATTTACTCAAAATGGTTTTGTTAAAAGGTTGATCTTGTATGCTTGCCCCCAAAAATTTCTTTGAGAGTGCTACCTCACCCCCAACCTCACCCTAGATCAGAGGCATAGCTAGGATGGGAAAATGAGGCAGCTGCCCCAGGTACAAGGTGTTAGGGGTCTATTGGCAATGCAGTGCTGGTAGTCATTTCTATTCTGATTTTTCTGAATGCTGGTATGGAAATAAATGCAGATATTGCTTTTGTGGTCAGCACAGATGCTTCAGCATTTCATGTGTGTATGAGTTGTAGCAAACCATTTTTAAAAAACATTTTTTTTAACTTCTGAAACAGAAAACCTTTTTTTGCATAGTTTTGATAGGCAGCAACTAAAAGATAACAAAATAGTAAAAGACCTTGGTGTCTTCGTAGACGATTCTTCAGGTGATATCCAGACAACTGCTACCATTGGCAAACCATGTGTATTTCCCACCTGATTGTGATAGCAGGGAGGTAATTGTTACTATGTTCATAGCTCCTATCAAACCATTTATAAGAATACTGCACCTTGTTCTCCAAGTTACTCATTTACCATCTACTACAGTTGGAGATGTACAAAGATTCCTTACAAAATAATGAAGGGGTTCTTGAATTTTTTCAGAACAAAGTACTACAGCAACCTTTTCTACTCTCTGTCTTATCACCTTCTTTGACGAGACCTGTGCCTGACATATATAACATTAAAAGATCCCTTACAGTTTAAGATTATTTGCTTAGAATATCACCTAGAGGAAACCTGACTAAATAAAATTTACTATGCGTACAGCTTGCTGTATTTATATACAAAGTATATACAGTGAAATCTGGCAACTTCATATCTCAGAGACTCCAACACCTATGGACTAAAGCTCTTCTCTAAATTAGTAAATGTAGCACTTTTTAATGTTTTGTTTGTCAATATTTTAATGTATAAGTAAGCTTTTAAAAAGTGGTTTTGGCTACTGTTTCAGTGTGAACAGGATTTTAAACAGCAGTACTAAGCAACAATTGGCAATTTTTGTTTTTCACACTAAGCATTTTATTGGTGGCTTTTTAATTGCTGCTTGTATAAATTGAGGGAGGAAATACAGGAAGCTCATCTGATGAAGTCTTTTTACAGACGAAAATGTTTGTGCCATTGTGAACATTAATGTCTTCTGTGTGAAACTGTGGAAAATAAAGAGTGTTTGTATTGCCTTTTATTCCAGTGGAATAATTCCTACAGTCTTGGACTTTATTTTTGTTTCTTCTCTAAATTAAACTCATTCCATCATCCAATACATTCTGAAAGAAACTGAATGGCTACATGGACACCTGCAAGTTCCAACATGGGACCCAAAACATCAAGCTTCTTGATGGGAAATGGGAAATAGGCCTTCAGCTTGTACACCAAACCTATGCACAAATAAAACCTTAACTGTAAAGCAATTAGATTACATGGAAATGTAGGTGGTGGGAACTTGGGTGGCGGACTGCATTTACAGATTGCTTAGAGAAACAGTAGTAAGGAACGATGTTAGATATGGATATTTTTGTGGAGCTGAGAGTGAAACACTGGCTTCATTTGTAATATTCTGCTGCTGACTGTTAACAACAGCCTCTTGAACTGTGCTTTAAGGACTGAAAGTTTGTCTGTAGCAACTGTTAACCATCTAAAATGTGACCCACTAGAGTGAGTCCCAAAACACAGACACTTAATGGCTGAAAGAATGGACTTAATTATATAATGTCTGAGATGCCATTTGTCAGAATAATCCCTTTCTCAGTGGTATAGAGATCTCGTAGTTGGTATATATAAGTTTGTGGGGGGAGTATGGAGGTACTTGCCTCACCTCCAAAAAGAGGTTTAACGGAGAAGAGCAATTTTTGAAATTCTGAGTGCTGACATTTCAACAGGGAGCTGTAGCAACTGTTATTTATTTTATGATACCTCATGAAATGTAAAAGGAGCAGATGAGACTGGTATGCAGGTTCATATATATTTTTTTCATTCCTTGTGCTTGCCAGTCATCATTCCTCCTGCAATACTCTGGAATAGTTATTCTTTGTGCAGCAGATCATGAAAGAGTGTCATTGATGCAGCAATCAGGGTTTTATTCTGGTTTATGGCCTGGATTTTGGTTTTTGGTTTAAATGTTGGGAGACCTACCAAACAGACTCAAGTAATTATGACTGTAATACTACTACTCAAAAAGATCAGTCAATTTAATTCACTATCTAGGTATATCTCTCACATTTTATAAACTGCACATTTAGATTTTAAAGCATAAACTTATAAATGCATAATTCACTGTGGTTTACAGGCATCAGGGTATTCAAGTCTGTTGTGTTCTTTTGTAATAGTTTAAAGTATTGTTATGTACCACACTACATACATGGAGCACATGTTGGTGACAGATGAGCAGTATGTACTTAGTGCAGCATTACAACACTCACTTCTAAGTTCTCCTGCATTCATCAAATGTACCACCATTCATGATTAGAAAACAATAAAGCGTGTCTCATTAAAATGTAGTCTTAGGACTGATAAAGCTGCTAATTTGCTTGTCATTTCAGATTATAATATCTACAAACTTATTATGATCCATGCTACATTTCAGGACAAAAGACACTTGGGAGACAAGAAATGGTATGTATCAGTTCAGTGCCTGTATTTTGCTTACAGTAACACAGTTTCATAGAGCACAACAACATATGAGTCTTGTCAGGTTCACAGTCACGTTAATAATGACTGCTAGGTTCATTACTGCTAGCATGCATTATGGATAAAACCATCTTTATTTTTCAGACATGCACAACCAGTCTATCACTAATCACACATACCATCACAATGATCTGATATCACCACACAACCTATTACACTATCACTAAACACAAATAACATTACAACCTATCTCTGCCATAGCTACATAAAATCTTTTCCATAAATTTTTATACATGCAGACAATGTGTAATGCTTGCTGTTTTTAATTAGCTGCAAACATATTCAAACTCTTACAGTTTAATTAAAATTAAAAGGTTTTGATACTATCCAAAATGGTCAGCCTGTGACGTGAGCCACAAGGTCTTTACTACAGGCAGAGACACATTACTTCTTTGCTTGTAGAGTCTATCCCCCCAAGGATACACCCCAACATTTTGTTTACTGTTGCTCCTGCCCTTTCACTCTTCTATTGGTGGTATAGTTCAGGTAAGATCAACACCCCCCAGATCATTTTCCTGCTCTGCTGATTTCAGTTCCACTCTCCCAGCTGGTAATTAACACCAGGATTGTTATGGTCCGATACTTTACACTTGTGTGCACTGAATCTCAGCTGCCATCTTTCTGTCTGATTCCTTTCCACATCTTCTCCTAGACTCTTTCCCAGTCCTTACTGATAATTCTACCATTGTGCCATCAGCAAAGAAGGTGACCATGTTCACTGCTCTGTCAAATGTATCTGAGGCAAATACAGTGAAGAGCACTAAACCAGGACAAACCCCAGGGGTAATTCCACTAGTCACTTCCCTAGTACTTGGCACTGTCCATCTCATGATAACCCTTTATCTTGTACCATTGTGCCATGCACCTATCAGTTCCTGATAGATGAGGTCAGAAAATTTGGTGTTGGAAGACTGACAGACAGACCTTTCAAAAATGTTTAACACAATGTAGGGAAGAAGCAGTATGGAAATCTTGACTGAAGTTTTAATGAGTTTGTATTATTTCTACCTCTGTGGCTGGAAAGGAACCTTTAAAGTGCTGACATAGCCTTTAGAACAGCCTAAAGACTTTATAAAACTAGCTTTTTGAGCTCCATCACAAGAATCTAAATAGGCTCTGTGTAACCTTGCTTGGCTAACATCCTAGCTACACCGGCATCTTTTCTGAAGTGACCCTGGTGCATTATTTGATTAAATGGCATATATATTTTCCTGGATAACCCCATATCTAGTGTGCTAAGACTCAAAAACACTAGAACTGACTAGGACTCACTAAGGAAGTAGGTTGTCCATCTAAGACATTCACTTTGTCTAGTGATCATGCATATGCAAAAAATCAGGAAGTATGCATGTAGCTATTGTGGTATTTCAGCCCAAGTATATAAGCAAGAAATAATTCCTGATAGAATGGGCATTACAAGGAAATAGTGAACTGCCTGAGGGTGTTGTGAGGCCTTATGCCACAGGAGGAGGGCTACATAACTCATGAAAGGTCTGTAATTTCCCTGTAAGGCCAACCCTGAAGGGCATTGGTTGCTATTTGTTAAATTCTTTTTTATTACTTTTTTATCAGTATATACTTTTTTATATTTTGATATAAAATAGTTCCTCCACCTAATGTACCAAGTTGCAGCATATAAATTGTTTGTGGAGGAAGTGCTTTATATCCAAAATATAAGTTAATTATGTATTTAATAATGTCTACACACACACACACACACACACACACACACACACACACACACACACACACACACACACACACACACACACACACACACACACACACACATGCCCAGCAATCACAGACATTTCCTTGACTGTATAAACTTCAGATGTTATACTGCAGGCAAATGAATGAAGCAATAAATAATAATAATAATAATAATAATAGAATGCAAAGCATATAACTCACCCTGCACTCACTCATTCTCTCCTTCACACAAGGACACACACACACACACACACACACACACACACACACACACACACACACACACACACACACACATTCAGATGCAGAGACACACAGTGTAGACTCAACTCCTCAACGTGAGAACTTCTTCTCTCAGACTCCTATCCTAGGGAGTAAACTCCCCTTTTCAAATAAACTCAGTCAATCCATACCCTCAGAAAGATATGAGATGCGTACATGGGTGCATACTAAGTTCTAGCCTGGGATCCAGGATGTTGAGCTCCTGAATAGCCAATAAGCTGTTTTCCTTGTCTCCCCAGTAATCTGCTAGGGCAAAGGCTAGCAAAACAAAATCTATTAGGTTACTCAACCATACAGCTCTGACTTTTAAAAGGCCATATTTTTGGAATTACTATAAGTGAAAAAGCTTTTAGCAAGATAGCGACAGGCACATGTCATCAACTTCCCACCCATATGTGGAATTTAACCACCATCAAGTACTTATGCAGCTATTTATTAGACAAGGGTTAAGCTCTCAGTATCTCTTGCTAATTACTTTCCTCTCTTGATTAACACAATTATACAATTACTTTGGGCAAGGTTAAATACTCAATTTTGTCTGTAATTGTATAGTGCCTCAGAACTATACAAGGGATCCTGTAAGTATTCCCTTTTATTTTGTGCCATTGTGTTCAGCTTTAAATGTGCCAATATTTAATTGAAAAAGTGAAATCTTCTTCATAGGTTCATAGATTAGTACTAGGCTAATTGCCCTTATGGGCCATTTTAAGCCTTGCCAATTACCCCCTGTGAGAATCAAACCCTGTACCTTGTGTTTGCAAGGCAAACACCTTAACCATTATATCAACCTCCCTCCTCTACTATGTAAATGATTACCTCTTTGCTCTCTAGACCCAGGATGAGGCTAAAACATATTTTCAACAAATGACATAAGTACATCAATAAATAAATAAATAAAGCAAAATAAAATAAATAAATTGGACTAATCTAGAAGAACAGCATTAGACAGATGTGATAAGTGAATCATGATGCTCTATGCTGCTTAAGCAGAGTTTGTTGGCTACTACCTAAAACATTGCAGAGGTTTCTTAACCCAACAGTTCCTCAGAGAAGGAAAGAAATGCTTACTGGAAACAGATTCAAGAAAATGCACACTCCATTAAATCCACAGTATATACATTTGCTTGTATTTAAATAACTTCCTTAACTTAAAAAAAGAAATTGCTGCTAGTTCTGCATTCTATATTTCCAAGTACTTTCAGACCCATTAATGCTTGAAACTATATTGTGCAATTGCCACATTATTGCTGAATCAGCTTGAAAAACATGTAACAATAAGCAACTCTATCATTGCATGTGCTACATGCCAGGAAATAAATAGAAAAATTGCCAGTTATAAGAGGACATCAGCCCTCATACTCAAATCACATCATCATTTGATAATATGTAATGATACTGCTAACATAATAATGTACTTGACAGGGATCAGTGAATGCTTCCTTCCACAGTACCAAAACAACCAAAAGGTTCACACTCACACCACTTGCACCATTTGAATTTCCTGCCATCACCATTCACAACTGTAAGACAGCATGATGTCTTCTCATTGTGATGTATCAGTTGGGGGTAGGAAGGGGCACTCCAGCTCCCTGCCCCACTGGTCTCACTAAATAGTGATGCTAACTCATTCAAGCCTTTATGCCTTTTAGTACACTTCTGGTTTACACCTATAGTTCCTTATGGCATCTAGACCTTAAGAGACTTACCAACTAATAACAGGCCGTATTAGAAAGGGAAGGACTTATTAACAAAATGTCACTAATAATATTGTTAATTTATAATGTCATGCAGGACAGAAAGTAATCACTGTTTGACACTTATTATACATATTTTCATATTTATGTTCATATTTTATAACTAAGTGACCTATATGCTACTGATGAGTATGTGTGAAATGCTATGGTGGGAGAGATTATAATTCATTGTCATTATAAATTTATATCACACTATACTAGAAGTATTGCTTGTTGTTTGCTACTAAGTATGAAAATAAGCAATATTTCCATATGTACTTAATACTTCCTAAACTGAGTGACTTACAAATTATTGTGTGGCATCAGGTGGAACCTTAGCTGATGTTGAAGAAAATGTCATTGATATTTGGATTGTAAGTTGCACATCTTAAGAGACATTCAGTGTTATTTATATTGTTAATTATACAATTAAGTATATGTTTTCATATTTCAATAAATACTTCTATAGACATGCATTAACATTGGAATGTTTTGTTGTCATGTGAAAGTTTATGACTGGTTAACAATACATGTCTAGGCTGTACAATTTCCAAAATTTGACAATTTGATTGTAAACCTTGTCATCACAATAAACAAAACATGCTGGAGGGATAGGTTCCTGACCCAGAGACTCCCCAGACTCTGGAATAGATTGCCCATACATGTCAAGCAGAGTGCCTCTTTGGACCTCTTCAAGAGGAACCTTGACGATTGGATGGGAGAAAGGAAATTCACCCCAGGGATCACGTCAGTCGCCCTGCCAGACAGGGGTCCAGGAAAGTAAATAATGTGGGAAGAAATAGCCAGGGAATTGTTATGGCTAGGCTTGTATAGGCCCTAGGGCTGATAGCCTAGTACCAACCTATGAACCTATGAACATTTAGCAAAAAAAACAAAAAACCCAAAAACAATATGATTCCTGCTTTGTATGTCTTATAATATATGATTCTGTTTATGGGAAGGCTATGAATACATTGGCTATTATCACTGCAAATTATACTGCTTATTGATAACATTGTTATTTGTACAATCTTAATAAGTTTTGCTATTCACAAAATATTTACATTTGTTTATTTTCTGCTTTTAAAGTATGTTTTTCAGAAAATGTTCTGAAATACAAGGGTGTGGGTAGAGACATGACATGACATTCCAGGCCACATAGTTGCTAATGGGCTAAATAAGTATAGCTTATGACATGTACTTTATTTGGCTGTAATTTCGCTGCAAATGAATATTTTACACACACACACACACACACACACACACACACACACACACACACACACACACACACACACACACACACACACATCTATATATAGCATATATTTACCCAGATAGTCCAAATGGGCCATTAAATGCCATTTTCCAAGGAGGCTTAGGGAATAAAAGTTCCAAACATAAAATGACATTTCTATCTTAATAACCATATTTGACACTGATTAAAATAAAATAAAAGTCATAATAACAATATTTGATGCATCTTCATGTCAGTGAACCATTTTAAAGTGTTTTTTGCAAGGGGGTTGTTCTTTGTCTCAATACCTTCTTACTTAAATATAATAATACAACTGCATTGAAAAAGAGGACAGGTCACACACAAAGAATCAGTGCAGGCACATACATAAACATCACACTGCAGGCACATAAATAAACATCACAATAGCTGTGGTTTCCTATGACAAACACCTCTCCATGAGTTCAGCATAGGCAGCTGTAAATCAATAAACTGAAACTTCATCCATTTGAAATTAATCAGCTATTTGGGTAGCCTAGTAAACTGAAAAGGTTTTATACTTTGAGGAAGAAAGAACAAGTGTGCCCATTATTAATGGAAAAAAAGGAAGACTGATGGATAAATAATAGACATGTTGATACCACCAAGCACCCAAGCCTGCCTGCCTGTCTTTGCTGCCTGTAATGGTTCACGGTCATGATCCTCCACAGAACTATATTGCTGATGTAAGAGGGGACATCTGAACCTGCAAGAACCTGCAACTGGAAGCTTGACAACATACCTCACCTAAAAGCAGAACACTGCAGAAATACTAAGATGAAAGTTGTAAGAGAAATATTAGTTTCCAAAAATACAAAAATGCTGACATCTGCTAATTATATAGTATTAACTACAAAAAGGGGGAAAACTCAAGCATTGATATAGATGGTAGGACAGGGATATCAAACATTTTGGGTTACAGATTAATGAATTAAAAAGTATTGCATTTAAAAGGTAAGAATACCAGGAACCAAACACAAAGGCGCAAATGAAGAACCAAAAAAAAAAATCACTAATAACCAGCAATGTACTACACATCTCTTCCTGAGAGGACACTGGGGAATGAAATATCCAGCCTGGAAATAGTATTCAACAATTGTATTTTAATATTAAAACCCACAAGTAATCAACACACAGATAACATCCAATAAGTTTAAATTAAGCACTTTCATCCTAGTACCATCATGGACTTCCTCAGAACTGTTTTGAAAGCCCACCAAAAGTAAATTTATTTTAATTGCCTAAACTGCATTTAAAGAGACAAATACCTTAAATAATTATTAAATGCAAGAAAAACTTTCTTCATTTAACAGTGTCATAAATACATTAAAAACATTCTTCCATGTCAATTCTTGTAATACTGTATTACAAATAAATAAAAATAATAATATTAAATATTAAAATACTCCTAACGTTTTATAGTTTGGAATTTCATGTGACGTGTTGTGTAAAAACACTGCATACCCTCAATTACCCATTCAACTAAGTTACAAAAAATAAATAAATAAAATAGTACTGATAAAAATATATTATGTTAGTATAAATCCATTGAAACTTCTACCTGTGATAAATGCAATGCTGTACAATAACCTATCCATACTTTGAGCTTCCAAAAATGTTTACCTTCCCTCAAAACTGTTAAAGTTTAGCAGATGTCAACTGTAACACAGGACTAAATAAACTCCTTTGGGAAGATATAGAAAAGTGGTAGGATAAATGAAGAAGATAATATATACATATAAGATAACAAAGAGGCAAAAGGGTGATTTTAATGGAAACCCTTTTGCTGGGAATTTGCAGGTGGGGTGTATTGCATGCCTGGAGTACTCAAAAGAGAGTTTACACACTTTTCTCTGAGTGATCCTGGAAACTATATTTAATCCAATAGGGAAAAGGTTGAAGCTGATTTAACCAATGTTTTCATACATGTTTGTGGTCAGTATATATGAAATATGTAATGAATAAGCAAGATGGATAGATAGATAGATAGCAACTTGGCTGAAAATGAAATATGAAGAAAGCCAGGATAAGTCACATGATAAGAAGAGATGGAACAGTATAAGAAATTACCTTAAATATAAGAGAATAAAAAATGTATTCTGGAGATGAGTGGGGGAAGAACCAGGAATTGGTAGGATATAAAATAAAAGTACATTTTATGGAAGATGAGTAGTATAGTCTGAACAGTATAAAGTAAGAGGGGGACAAATTAAAATTAAAACAGAAAAGAAGTTATTGATTTTTCATGGAGACTATTTTTTGTAAAGGCATGAAATATAAAATTCAACAAGAAAGGATGCATAACATCTGAGGAAGGGAAATAGAACACACTTGACAGCATTTTTGATAGTATGAATGTAAAACGGGTATATAGAGAGTGTACATTAGATATAAAAAGCTTAGACAATATTGTTGCGTGTAGATATTATAAAGAACGAATAGTATAAAAATCATAATGAAGAAAAAAAGTGTATTAGTATGATGAATATGGGCAAAAAATGTAGAGTACTCTTCTACAATGAGAAGTCGAATAAAAATAGTGATTTGAAAAAATATACAAAGAATTATTGGTGACTGGAAAACTGTGGCTGTTTATACTATGTGCTACAATTTAAAAATACATGTAATATTCAAGGAGGACAGGCAATCCCAACATGGATCAAGTTCAATACTACAAGACATTTCTGAGACTGCACAGTAAAACTATTAATGGGGACCTTTTATTTCAAAGCTTTTCATCACTGTGTGAGGCTTCACTTTCAACATTCTCAAGCAAAGTGTGGTAAACCAGTTATTTTAAAAAAGCAGCACTAATAGCTTTCTGCATGGGAATAGCTGTCACCCACCTTCTCTACTAAATTCCTTACCACATGGTGGATTTATTCATGCTAGACAGACCTCAAGAAGATAATCTGATTTTTTTTTTATTTCTATCAGTCAGTTATTGGCATGTTTATCTATAGAGATTGTTATATTCAGGTAGTTAAAAATATTTATGGAAAAGTTTGTGGCTTAAAAAGGGGAAAAGTTGTTATGCAAGAAGAGAGGATTTACAAAGTAAATGCTGCTCTGTAGACCTGATCATATGTTGTTCATTATGGAGTACCATAGCAAATCTGTGGGATATGTACATATTCTAAATCCTGTTAGCACTTTGTAATGCAAGCCTGATTTCTTTATCCAAACAATATAACTCATTTTAAAAATGGTGCAAAATCTAGCAGATTTTAGGTTCATAGCTATATTAAATGTCCAGATGAGTTCATTGTCAAGTCCTTCTATTAGTGTAAATTATTAATGGTAGATTTTTTTTTAATACATCAGGTTTCTTGAGAAACTACCAAGGTAGTTTATGTTATTCTTTGTCTTTGTGACAAGGCATATATAAAAGAAATCAAAAGGACTTTAAATGGATTTCAAAGAATATACTCAAGAGTAATACACATTATTTTCCCAATTTACAAGCATGTATGATATTTTAAATATATTTACTTATACTGCTACCTTTTACCATTGCTGCGTATTGGTGCAAACCTCACACCATCATGCAATTTTTCTTTAAAGAAAAGAAATGGGGAAGACAGGAAAATGGTAAAATGGGGAGCAAGCAAGGGAATGCACAAAGTGAAAATAAGGCAGAATGTGCAGGAAGGATGTAGGAAAGAACCATAGCTATCCATTTCTTCCAGAATAAAACATACAAATTTGGCTGAATTTGGACTGTCATCTCCAGAGATAGAGGGATGACCACAATCAGTTGTATAGAGAACTGGACAGATTCATGTGTGTCATGAAAACATGTGTACAAAATAGAGAGCTACATATGGGACAATATTATTATTATTATTTTTTTTTTTTTTGTGGGAGAAGTGCCCATTTCTTTTTTTTTTTTTTTTTTTTTTTGACAGATAGAGAGAGAGAGAGAGAGAGAAAGAGGAATGTTGGGGAGAGGCTGTAGGAATGTCTGGGTGAGGTAAGTTGGACAGGTGAGGAAGCAATTTGCAGACAGACAAGACAAACAAGACAAGAGACCTGGATGGTGAAGGACAGGTAAGTAGATGAACACCATGGTTTTGGTGAGGGTGGGGATATAGCAAACTGTTGAAGTCAAGTTGGATGACAGTGAGGCCCACTGGACTGTCATTACTGTCACCTCACTGCACTGATGGCTGCAGTGTCTGGCTTTTGTGTCTCCCTGTGTTATTTAATATAATGATGGAGAGCAGAGTCTCCAACCGGCATAGGCATGTACCAACAATGTGGCGCACAATCCGATGCACAATTCCTGACAGCTCATCAAAGGTGATAAACTCACCCCCTCTGCCAGTGTGCCTGGAGGGAGCAACAGGCATATCCTCTAGGGCAGAACTACCTGATGGGCTGGGTAGTGCATGGGCAGCAGAGGGGGTGCTACCAGGTTCTGCACCAGACGTGCTGGGCAGTAATGCTGTAGCCAGTGGAATGGGGGCAGATGGATCCCTTAGGACAGTCCTACCCCACTGTGCTGTTGGAAATACAAAGAGTAAAAAGGTAAACACACACACACACACACACACACACACACACACACACACACACACACACACACACACACACACACACACACACAAATAATAATAATCCCAGAAAAAAAGAGAGAGAGAGAAAAGTGTTGGGGTGACAGGAAAAAAAGGGGAACGTTAGTAACCTCATATCTGATATGCAACACATTGATGAAATTACTTTACTGTGTTGTATTGCCTTTACTTTTAACACTACAAACTCTTATAAATACATTAGTTTACTACTCAGACTGCCCATCTTCTAACAGATGCACACTATACTACAGATTGCAGTAAGCAATCCTTGATATATGCATACATTGCACATATGCTGGTCCAATTATACTGATTACAGTTTACAGCAAACCATTGGTGACACTACTTTACAGCTCTGATGTTACATTGAAATACTGATGAAACTTTATCATATTTAATATATTATATACATTTAATATATTTGGGAAGTTTGGATTTTGAAGGCACAACCAATGACTACTTTGTAATAATGAATTATTGTTTTGCCCTCCAGAGTAATGCATGCATGCTTCCCTATTCAGTTAAGAAATGAATGTTCAATTTGATACAACTGTATAAGTAACAAATAAATGCTTCATAACTTTTAATGCTAAAATAACCCCACTGTTGGGATGCATACATACCACATGCATCTTGCATCTGTACTGATCTAGTGGCATGGGTTTGTACATTCAGTGCCTGGTGTGTGATGGCTGCAGAAAAAAAACAGAACACAACAGAATACTATTAAACACACCGATCCTGACTATATTCAGCTTTTAACTCTGACAAGTAGTGTCTGTAGATGATATTTACACATCTGTGGGATACCACCAGTCCTACATTTCTCAATCCAATGGTCAAGGGTATCCTTCTTCCTCATCCTGAAGTCTCTGTAGTGGTTTCTACATTGTTCACCAGTGCGGAAGATACTGGTAGCACTGGTCAGAGCCCAGGACAGACTATTCCATGCCTCTGCCTTGTAATCTGAGCCACAGTAGTCCCTCTGCAACAGCCTGTGCCCATGTTTATTGACTTGGAGTCCAACAAGCACTTTGGACTACTGGACACCCATCTTTGAGCACTGAATCTCTAAAACTTCCCAGGAATGCCAGCCACACCTATCACAGATTAAAACCAATGTAAAATGATGTTTTCATGCCAAATGCAGGTATCGTACTTACTGGGAGTGCACACTTTCTGGATTTCCAACATTTGAAAGTGTTGTGCAGAACTTACCACTGCACAAACACATTGCACGAGAGTGCATGCTGCCTGGAAATGTGTTTGTGTGAAGGCCAGTAGTATTAATTGAATAATCTAGTGTATGTGTGTGTCTGTCTGGTTCCTATCTGCCATGTGGGTGGTCCATTTGTCTGGCTTGTGGACTGCTGCTCTGAGCACTAAATGAAATGCACATAGCCAAAACGGTTTGTGCTAAGCAGTGCATTATGCAAACAGTGGCCGAAAAAACAGTATAAAAATGAAGAATTAGTTGAAATGCAGAAAATCAATCTATGACATACACAGTAGAAACTGTAAGTACACATGAGATATGACTACATAGGTCTGGATCTTGACTCTCACTGCAATGCATTGTCATAAAACAAGAGGGGGAACTTTTCCATCTTTGCCCCACAAAAACTTTTGTAGCAAATACATGACATAATTCCTCACACAGCCAAGTGCAACTGAATGTACACTGATAAAGGCATGGCCTGATATTTGTAAATGTATTCTATGTAATATATTTGGATGTAGTGCACTTACTGATCACACAACCTGCTATGATGATTCCTTGCAAATATACAGCCGTATCCTACCTTTCTTTGTTTCTTGGTCATTCATCAGTTATTTGACCAGTACTCAGTGACATGTAGTGTGTAAGGCAGTCTATATCACCTACCTTAAAATGGGTGAGGATATTCACTGGGGCCAATATGATATGCAGTTGCCATAAAATTAATCAAAGGTTGAATGCCACAAACAAGCATAAATTGATATTTTGTGGGGTGGGGAGAAAAGGTGGGTTCCTGTCATGGAACATGCAAGGTTATAATGTTCTTTCAAGGGAGTGGACCCAGGCTGAGCTACTGTAATGACACAAACAAGGCTATGCTGTTCTTGTTACTCTCCTTATTTTGCATCCTGCTGGTTTGATCTTGTGGGGGTGGTGAAGCTGGAAACTGCTGTGTGTCTCAATACTTTTAAAATTTTCTGTTATGATTTCCCATTTTAAATGTATGTCACTAAACTGAGGGCATACAGTGATCATCATTACTTTGGGGAGGTATCAATGTGTGAATCTTTGAGGCCTGAAGCCTACTACTTGCTAATGGACACATACAAGTCAAATAAGTCTCTGCTGTCACATGTGACATTAATTTTTATACAAATCTCCCACCTTGTAGTTGTTTACTGTACCAAGTAATGAAATATAAGGACATGTCATAATATTATTATACAATACAGTACATGTTCAGGACTTACCTTATAAATGCAGCAGTTGACACAATGTTAGTTCATGGCTGACTATGATGCAAGCAGTACACAGCCAATACATGGGGAGGTAAAGGCTGTGGCTCTGAGTTGAGACTGGCAGAGGTTACAGGGTTTCTGTATTGTGTCCCTATCCACCATGTAGCACTCTACAATGTCCATGTCATGTATATTGTGATAAGTTAAATGTGGCCTGAAAAATCTTCTTTATCTCATCCTAAGCCTATTAGCAGCAGCAGCAGCATTGCCTGCAGCATGTAGCACATATGAATGGAATGAAGCAGAAACAGCAGCTCCTAACATTCTGTCTGTGTAGACTTTCTGTGTCTGTACTCCACTACTTTTGAAATCCACAGGAAAAATCCAGCATGGAGTCTAAATGGTTGCTTTATAACTTCATGAATAGCTCCACCAGATTGGTAGATTAGCATGCAATTCTGCTGTTTATGCTGTAATTAGCATCTCTGAAACACAGCCTAGACAGATGCAGTCCATTAATAATCTACTCCATTATTAAGATAAAATTTGTAGATAGCCAAACTGATGGTGAGGATACTTGTTACATTTCCCATCGCTCTTTACAGAGGAGGATTGAACTCCAGCAGGTATGCTGTCATTTTGTTACCTACATAATTCATATGCTGGAATACATTAATGAATAATGTGAAGCAAAGCCTTTTGTACTGTTATCTGTATGCATTAGTTAGAAGTGTACTGATGGCATGGCCATGTTTGTCAAGCCATTTCAGAGGTTCAAATGATTAAAATACATGAAAATAGTAAGCCGTGTGATGCATTTTGTACAAATGTTTTAGGGACAAGTCCTTTGAATGCATGTTTAGCATTTGCAATGTGTTTTTTATTAGCAAAATGGTTCATCAGCGTGTTGTTTAGTGGGTTGGGGAAACAAAGAGAAGTTACTGTTATGTCACAATCTATAATGGACTGTTATTCTTTTTTTTGGGGGGGGGGTGACACAGTTGAATTACTGCTATGGCACATACAAGGATGTGTTTCCCTTGCTACTCTCATTGTTTTGCATCCTACCTGTTATTAGTATTTCACATGTCATATATGTTATCTTTTTCCACTGGGTATTATTGACTGCCTACTTTACCTCTTTTATCTTGTAACAGTTACTTTGTAGTTATGTGACAGTTATGTGTATTATCATTCTGTTGTGCTTTAGGACTGTAAATGTCACTGAGGTGCAGATCCCCCTTCAGTGAGGCAGACAACACAATAATAGTGGACGTGCTACATCAACATGGTGCTTTCCTTCTTGGAAGAGGTCATCCCAATATGCCAGAGAGGCTGAGGATATGGCATCAAATTCTTGATAACATAAATGCCATGGGCAGCCATGGCTGTACTTATGAGTAGGTGTGCCACAGGGCTACTGACATGCTCACATCTTCATGGAGGTGTACAGCTGCTTTTGCCTAAGACCACAGGGTAACTGGGGATGGGCCTGCTGCAGAACCACCTCTCACGCCAATGAGGAATTCCTGGTGATTCTTCTGACACAGGACATCTGACAGCAGATTGGCCCACAATATCTCCTTGATGTGGGTGCAACTCCTCAGTCCCAAAAAGAGCTTCCAGGTAGACTTTGTTATATGACCAGTTCAATACTGTTGCATAGTAAAGCAAGTGAAATAAAAGTTATTTCTGTGTCATTTGTGTTTTTGGGAGTGGGGAGATTGAATATTAGTACAGTGATAAGCTCAGTTTATTGTTGTCAACCACTTTATTGTTAAAGAAAATGTCATGCTGATTGAGAGGAGTACATATAGTACCTCCTGTCTTACTGATAAATGTGATGATGTTGGCCCTACCTCTTGCTTAACTTCTTTCAAGATCATCAGGAATCTAGCACTGTAGGCCTCCTGCAGGTGCTGTGCCAAATCAAGTTATTTCAGTAGTGCAGATCAATTTCTAGTAATCTAATGTCATTTTAGGCCTGTTGCATATATTGCTGTACTGTCTGCAATAGTGGTGGCATTGTTAGTTGTTTAGCATATATTGTACCATAGTAGTGCGGGTATTAAAGTATGCCTGTGTTTCTCCCTTTTTATCACAGGTGATCATGACAGTGGGCGTGTGGGCCCTGTGCCATCTGATGTCAGTGTCTCATCAGACACTGACTATGATGGTGGTGAAACTGAGGCACAGTCAGGGGTACACAGGTTGAAGCTGACACAGAGGTTGACATCCAGCCACCCCCTTCTTTTTTCCCCAGACACAGCCAGTAGGCCTATGCTTACCCATTCCACTGAAGCCACATTTATAGGACAGGTGGAAGAAGATGATATTGAGCAGGGAAGTGTGGTTACTGCAGCTTCAGTGTCTGTTGAGTTTGGCCGTAGCCAAAGTGTTGGCAAGGTGCCATGCAGAAGCGTTGATAGGGGTGCTTGGAAGGGGCCCTGCTGTCCATCCTCCACCTGCTGCAGGTGTCACTTCCTGTGTCATTCAGTGTATGTTTGAGGCCATCATGAAGGCACAGGCACTTTCAGAAAGGCACTCCCTAAAGGTTGTGGATGTGGCACAATCTGACATGTGCGGCTGCCTCCACCATGTCAATGGTTTCCTGAATCGGATGAATGACACATTTGAACGAAGGATGCCTGTGAGGGACTGAGAAGTGTCTGTCATGGAACAAGCAGTGTCTGTGATGAAACGTCTGTTGGGAGGGGAATGGCATCCTTGTGATCATAGGTCAGCCACAACATCTGCTGAGAGCCAACATGGCTGTTCCTATTCACACTCCCATAGTGTCAGTATTTCCACTGGTCCATTGAGGAGTGTGCTATCCACACCCAGATGTGGCAGGCCACTGGGTTGTGGTCTTGGGCATTTCCATGAAGGGAGCATGTTCAGCAGACATCAGTCACGCTTAGGTAGCAACACTCCATCTGACCTTGGGTGTGGAGGTGCCAGTGCAACTCCTGGCAGAGCCAGTTCCTGTGGTTGGGGGCAACAACAATGAATTGTACCTCTACCATCCATGGCTCACACCTGTCCAACATATCAAGATGTAGAGGTAGCATTGAGCTTTGCTGTGTTCATGCAAACTCTCACACACCACTTTCACATGGAGGACCCCTACAGATATACACACAGTCTGCCTGCTTTACTTTCTCCCTCACACAAACTCACTAACCTTTTGTATCAGTCTAGGCCTCCTGCACCCCCCTCCCTAGCACCCTGTGAAAGTGATGATAACTGTGCCATATCCTTGTTTTCTCTCTTTTGGATTCAGGGATACAAAAGCTTTGTGTCTGATGCACAGGATACATAGCTACATTAGTATATCTGCATGTGTGTTGTTGAACTGATAATTATACCTGTCAGTTATATTTGCCTAGCCAAATGATACAGTGGCTAGCATCATCATGACAGTACTTTCTAGTATATTCTCTTATAAGGGTTGTGAAGTCAGAAACTGCAATGTGTCATTACTTTATAACCTTTCTCTTTAATGTTTTCCAGTACACACGTATGGTGCACATCATAAGACACACCATCACATTCAGATCTCAGGATTGAATGACAGCTCTGTAGTCAAACACATCAGAACAATAATACAGTATAATGCTTTCTTTTGTATGAACCTTAACAGACACATGCAGCAGCTAGCAGACCACAGGGCGTTCTCATTAATATAACACAGGGACTACTGTCTGGTATTGTATTGCATTGTAACTGTGATTCTAAGCCTATTACTTTTGGTTTAAGAACTTGGGTTTCAGGCCAGTTGTCTTGCATTATGAAGGTTTGCAGTCTACACTCTGGTGGCAGGGGAAGATAGCCTACACCCTTCTAAGCTGGAAATTGGTCGAAGGCTTATTGTCTCTTATTTTGAAAATATCTTTAAGCACTTGTGTTTCAGACCACTTATTTCACACTAGGAAGGTTTTTTTCTACACTCATGTTGAAATATTCTACTGGATTTCTGCTTTATTTAAAATGTTTGCTTTGTTGTGATTGCGATTTCTGCACTCTGGATTTCTGTTCTAGGACTTCTGCATTTTATAGCATAGGCTCAATTCAGGCTTGCTGAATCTAGACTATCTGGTATCATTGGTGCACTAAAATCATTCCTCTTACATTAAAAATACCCCCCCCCCCCGCACCCTTGTGGCAGAACTGTGCAGCCAAGAACCCATCTGACTTGCAGATTGCTGGTATTAGGCTCACTGTATGCCTTCCCCTTGTTTTACTTGCTTAAAATTGTTTAACTTCACTTATATTCCAGCGTTGTGTTTTGGGGTGTTTGCACTCAGTTTACATTCGCTGCTCAGAGCTTGCACTGCTCCCCTGTGAGCAACTCAGGTGTGCATTGTGAAACATTGACACATTTTTGTAACCCTAGCCCTCCACAGAACAGATACATTTTGTTAGTCTTATACCAAAAACTGGTCCATCTAGCCCATTCCTCACTAGTTACTATAGTATATATCTTCCATAATGGATGGGCAGTTTCCCACCATGGCTTCAGGAAGCCTGATGTATCTGGGTATCCTGAGGTAACATAGCAATTGCCTCACGTATACTGACAACCAGTTACTGCTAAAATAAACTAATACAGCATGTGAGAGCTGTATCTATACTATGAATTTGGAATCAATTCTCTCATACAACAACAAACCAGATATCAAACATGTTATCAGCACACACAATTCACCTGTTGCACATAAGCTCACAACATGTAAACCCACATATGTGGAGGTACTCACTGGAAACCTATCTAAAGATTGGAGACCTCCCAGGTGCACACCTACTGCACACAGTGCAAACCCAACAGAATCCACTGCACACAGTGCAAACCCAACAGAATCCACTGCACATAATAATACACATACCAGTGTCTCAGCCAATAAGCCCCTTAGGCAAAACACCTCAAAACCAAATATCTTGCTCATAAGTGACTCCATAATAAGACACACAGATGTCCCCCTTGCCAGTCTAGACAAGGAGAAGGTCACAGTCACCTGCTTGACAGGTGCCGGAGTCTATTAGATCATACACACACTCAAGTCTCTCAACAAGTACCATTATGAATCTGTCAAAGTCAATGTTGCAGTGAATGACTGAAGATGTACGTCACTGTACTTTATGAAGGTGCTTGCCTCCCCCATACTGGCCTTTTTAGACAATGTCAGAAGTAAAGTCCCAACGTAAAAGAATCCACAACAGACAAACTGAAGGTTATGTTGCTTAATGCAAGGACTGTAAATCAGAAATTGCACTCACTGAAATAACTCCTTACCTTGGAAGATGCCCATGTCTGTGCAGTCAAACAAGCATGGTTCAAGGCCACAGACAGCACTCTGGCCATACAGGAATACAATGCCTTCCACACATTCTCACATCAAAACGAGCATGAAAGAATCAAAGATGGAGGTGTACAAATCTTCATTAAAGACAACTACACTACAAGATTGGTCAAAGATTATGACTCTGTAGCACTACAGCAAGTCCAACTAACTGTATGTAAAACCCCCTACCATATCATTAATAGATATAGGTCCCTTACCCTGAACCACAAGGACCACTCTGCTTACATGGACTTAACTGAGTCACTCACTTGACAGTCAAACACCTTGTTCATGTGTGATTTTAACAAATATCCTTCCATCGATTTGGTCATATATGTGCACAACACACTCACCCTAAGGTTCCTGGGCTTTGTTAATACACATGCTATGTAACAGATAGTCTGCACCCCCACAAGGATGTTGAATGCCCTAGACCTAGTACTGGCCAGCATAGTGGTTGTCTGCATTAACCCCTGTGTGTTGGCCTCCTAGTCAGGTCAGATCACAATTCAGTCTCGTTCACATTCACAATCATACCTGACACCACCTGAAGACCAGAAAGGATGAAACATTTCTCCAAAGCAAACAAAAGGCTCCTAGCCAATGCCATAAAGAGTTGCAAATCCCCTGCTACCACTGCCAACAATGATTGCTTTACAGAGGTGTACACAAATGGCCTGTATAAAGAGCTATACAAATGTATAGAGTCGGCTGAACGTGAATGGATCAAAACAAGTTCCTCACAGAAAACAAGCCACCCTAGTGGGCATCAAGCAAAAATAGGTTATACAACAAGTCGAAGAAAGTAATGTCTAAGAACAAGAAGGAGCTGACTCAGGAGAGGAAGGACACAAGGAAATTAGATATCTTGAAAAACTCTAAAGCCACGTACACACCTAAAGTAGCATCCCTAGCTAAAGATAATCAGGAGTCATTCTTTAGCTACATCAGACATCTAAAAGTGAAGGCCCAGCTTTATGACTAGCTAGTAGTACTCATACTGACCCTGAAGACATCCCCGACCTGCTACCAGACAGTTTGGGGCAATCTTCACCAACCTCATCCCCACCAGACATACCCCAAAGCATGCCTGTCACCAGTCCTCTACCTAGTAACTTCCTATGAACCTAAGGTGATGTCTGCCTAGGCTCCAGGTCAGTGTTTGATCCTGGCCTGGTGGGATGGTTGCATATGTAATAATCTGATATATTAGCTTTGTCTGTTAAGCATATGGTAATAACAGTGTCCCACATGCTAATGTAAAAGGATCTCTAATGTCAAGCAACATCTGTCCCACATACATATACATACACACACACACACACACACACACACACACACACACACACACACACACACACACACACACACACACACACACACACACACACACTTGACTGCAAGTGGCCTAATGGTTAAGGTGTTTGCCTTACAGACACAACGTTCAGGGTTTGAGTCTCACAAGGGATACTTGGCTAGGCTTAAAATGGCTTGCAAGAGCAATTAGCCTAGTACTAATCTATGAACATATGAACCACCTAAGTACACACTCTACAGAACACAGTACTATATGCAAGCACCATGGCACACATCTGACTTTTACATGTCTGCAGGTTAACTTACAGTGGATGACATCAGCAGGCCATGTGAAAAACAAGAGTTGGGAGGGCTACATGAAATGGACGTGTAGGCTTCTACAAGTATGAAAAGCCTAGCAAGCCATGTCATTGGAGAAGTAACTGTAGGATAGCTCATCTACTCTGCTAAGTAGACACACACACGCACGCACGCACACACACACACACACACACACACACACAGAGAACCCCTACCTATCTAAGGTATACAGACTATAAAACGCAGTACTTATTGCACGTGCCATGGCACAGGTCTGAGGTAGAGCTTGCACTCTATCTGGAATCGAACACCGCATTTCTTACGTTTTCAGTAAATTATTCTAGGACTATGATAGACTTCCTAGATGTTAGGATAATACAGGATATAGAAGGCTTAAAAACTACTTTGTAAAAGAAGGATTGCTGGAAGAACAGCATACTGACATATGATAGTATGCACCAGAGGTTCACATTTAGAAATATCATGAGTCAAATGGGGAGTGTATCTAGAATGTGTACAGAAGATGCTGACTTTGAGACTGAGGTAATTTTTTTCTGAACAGGGGTATAACAGAGATGAGATAGAGAATGTAACAAAATCTAAGTTTGAATATAGAAAAGATACAATGTGTCCGTGGATGAAAAGAAGCACTAACAATAATTTGCCTACTAAACAATGAACTATGGCTAGAGAGAACAAGATTAGATTAATGTTTACATATAGTAACAATATACATGGAATATGTGACATTATAAGGCACAATTGGGTGATTTTGTTGACAGATGACAAGATGTGAGGAATAGTGGGTGAATGACTGAATTTTGGGGTTAGAAGAAATAGGAATTTAAAGGATATTTTAAGTCATGAAGGGAGTGAGCATCAACGGCAGTTAATATATAGAAAAGGGACATCTTGTGGCTCATGTAAAGCTTGCAGTTATATTAATAAGGGAATAGAATTTACACATCCGATAACAGGTAAGATCTATCATTTTGGTGCTAAGGCCAATTGTAGAACTAAAAACATAGTTTATTTAGCTAACTGTCAAGGGTGTTCATGCTATTATGTAGGCAAAACAAATTGTGTGCTCAAGGTTAGAATCTTACAACATTTATCGGCAATAAGAACGAAAAATTAGCATAACACCTTATGCAGACACATTTCCAGCAATGAAGGGCATAACTTTATTTTTAAGGCAATATGGAACATTAAATTGAACACTGGGGGGGCGATATAAAGAACTTCACTGAGGTTGAAGAAACTAAATGGATAACAGAGCTTTCAGCCCACAGATATCCGGGGCTAAATGAGGTTATACCAATGAAACCCACCCTTAAGAATTGGCGGTTGCAATACTGAACTGTGATTGGCTTACACTAGGTTTAAATTTAAAAACATTAAATACACAAATTATCTGATGAAGGGCAGGAGCCCAAAAGCACTCATCGCTGTGTGGATTTTTCATCTGTACTTTTATTGTTTTATATTGAGCAATTAAACAGTTCATTTTAGTGGTGTTCTGCTGCAGTTTTTTTTCATTTTTACTGTTTGAGTTTTGCAGAGGAAGGGTATGAGCACCACCAAGTGGTCCTGTCTTTGAGTGAGCACACTTTGTATTGGGGTTGATATGTGTGTGGAAAAAAATAATGAGACCCCAGGGTTATAGTGCTCGTTTGGGGGGAACAAATGGATGTATTGTAAATAGCATATTTTTATTATTGTCATAACATATATTATTATTATATTATATATAATATATTATGTTATACTATATTATGTTATTTTATATTACATTATGTTGTTATATTATATTATATTGTGTCCTTAGTTTGCAATGTTTGCACATGTAGTTTTATGTCAGACAAAGGAATGGGACAATAATCAGCAATAATAAAATATATATACAATTCCTTAGCCCAACATGCGCATTGATGGCTAAGAACATTAATTGAATGAATGTATCCATTTTCTATTTTTAGGTGTCTGCTTTCTAGGAAATTTGGTTTTCTCCTTTTCCGCAATATTGCGCATCATGCAAACAAGATAAGCTTAGCTAAACAGTTTTTCAGGATGCAGCACATTGCGCAGAACTAAAATTAAAAGAAGACAAATAGGAAAAGATACTAAAACTAGGGAAAACATATGCAAAATCTGTACAAGCACAGTAAAACTTGATAATACACATCACAAATTTCTACATATGTCAGGATTTGAACCCTCACACCAATACAGCTTCAGAAAACAGGAGGGATGACTTAGTCCTCTTGGCCACACAAAATGAAAAGTCATTCTTCACACAACCAACTGCATCAGAATGTACACTGCTATCAAATCATCAGCTGTGATTTGTACATTTAATTCTCTTTACTATATTTGGACATAGAGCAGTTAGTGATCACACAGCCTGTCATAACTATGCTTACAAATATAAAGCTCTGTGTTACCTTTCTGTGTTTCTTGATCTTTCATCAGTTATCTAACACATGCAGTGTGCAAGCCATTCTATATCATTGGCCTTAACATGTGAGAGGATATTAACTGGGAATAATATGATATGCAGTTGCCAACAAATGAAGTCCAGGTTGGGTGGAATAAACACACATATACTGTTCTTTTGGGGGTAGCATGGCTGAATTACTGTTATGGCAGGAACAGGGGTCCACTCCTCTTTGGGGGGTGAACATAGCTCAGTTACTGTTAATGTACATACAGATCTGAAGTCTGAAACTGCAATGTGTATCATCACTTTCTAACTTCTCTCTTTAGTGCTTTACCAGTACAAAGTTATGGTGATAAATTGAGATAATGCAGGGAACATCAGAATTCTTCAGAGGTATGACTGTGCGAATCTTTCATGCCTGAGGCCTGCTAATTACTAATGGACAGATATAAGTAAAATAAGTGTCTGCTGTCACATGTTAAGGTACTTTATGTCTTGTTTACTGTATTAAGTTAGGAAATACAAGGATATGCCATAATATTATTAAAGAATACACTCTAGGTTCAGGCCTTACCTTACAAATGCAGCAGCTGACATACCTTTAGTTAAGGGTTGACTCTGTGCAAGTAGTACACAAGCAATACATGGGGAGGTAAAGATTGTGTGAGTTGCCTGGCATCAATTTTACTATATGCATGTGAGTAGAAGAAAGGTATTGAGCATGCCTAAGTCTGCCTACAGGCGCAACAGCTGGGGGTTCCTCTTCCAAGTCCTCCTCTGATTGTGGCTGTAGTGATCTAAGCTTTGGTGGGGGGATGCGTGTCCCTTTCTCTTGCTGATCCTGCTGCAGCTGTTTCCACAGGATCAAATTGTGGAGCATAGCAGATACTGTGAATTTGTGTGTACATGTGTGTGGATTATACACAGGGCTCCACCAAATATATCTAGGCATTGAACTGTGACATCAGAAGCCCAAACACATACTCTATGATGTTTCTAGTCTGAGCATGTGCCTCATTATGGTGGTGTTCTTTGGGTGTGTGTGCACTTCTGATGGATGTCATCAGCCACAGTTCCAGAGCATTGCCAACATCTCCCAGTAAATGGCCCTGTGGGATGTCCCCCTAGCAAACATCTGGTACAGCTGTGATGTGTGACAGATATGGGAGTCATGATAACTGCCAGGGTTGCCAGCACACACATTCAAAATAATTCATGGGCATTAGACACAAATTGGCAGTTGATGGAGTGGTACCCTTTGCTCACCAGGTGGTGCCTTAATGTGTACATGAATGCAGTCTATGGCACCCAGTACTTCAGAATAGTGCACTACATGGTAAAAGAATTCCATATTGCTGGCCCTCTCTTCAGAAGTAGAAGGAAAAAATATGTGCTCATGTGCATGTATGAGCATAATATCCAGAAAATTGTGGAGGATCCTGGAGACCGATGCCTGTGACACAGCCATCATCTCCCCAGCTGGTCTTTGAAAATTACCAGTAGCTACTATTCGAAGGGCTGCACATACCTTAGTTTTCACTGAGATGGGTTCCCCTCGGTTGGCATTGGCTCTGAGTTGAGGGTGCCAGAGCTCACAGAGTTCTTGTAATGTGTTCTTGTCCACCCTGTAGCAGTCTACAATCTCCAGCTCATGTAGCACCTGGAAAGATACCCTGAGCCTGAACACTCTTCTTCTCAGCCTAGATCTATTGTCAGCAGTACCAGCAGCATTGGCTTCAGTATCCAGCACATACAAATGTAGAATAGCTGCAGCAGCCCCTAGCACTGTGTCAGTTAAAATTTCCTTGTCTCTATTCCAGTGGTATTGAAGGATAAAGGAAAAACCAAGATGTAGACTACATGGATACTTTATACATTGTTGAATGGCTCCACTGTGCTGGATTGGTTGATTAACATGCAATTCACCTGGGTATGCTATAACTTACATCTGTTAAACACACCTGTTACTTGCTCATTAGTGCACTATGTGCAGCTATGTGCACTTCTGAGCACTTTTGCATAAGTAAGGTAAACATAGGCAGAATTGATATTTCCTCTGTTTTCGGGATATCATGCTAACATAGACCATAAAAAGTAAAGAAGAGGTTGCACACCCTAGAGTTGAACCCAGGACCATCTACATTCCAGCCCTAATACATACATTTGCTGCCACATAACAATACAGAGAAATCTGCCAGTCATTCCTGTTTCTCATGGCTGTGCTAAGTGCCACATTGTGCAAACAAGGACGAAAATTTAAAAATAAATTTTAAATTAATGCAGACAGATCTGATACATTTTAACAAACAATAGAGGATGACACAGAACTTAGGAATTGTGCACTGCTTACATGCACTTTCAGCCTTCACAGCCCTACATGTTCACCTCTGCAAGTGTAACCTGACACCCCCCTGATGTCAGCATTCACTGTTACCATGTATTCAACATGAACACTGTGGACATGCCTACACAAAGTGAACATCCCTACATGGTTATTCTTTTTTGTGATTCAACAGATCAATGAGTTTTGACCTCATTTACATCTTCACTGTGTTGACAGCCCAGAATCTACACAGTTAGTAACCAGTAGGCAGGGAAACTGCACAGAAACCCAGTGCTGTAACAGACGAATACTGTAATCCATCAGCTACCTATGCTGTAATTTGCATGCCATGAAAGTTTCCATATTTGCACATGCGTGTGTGCTACTATGCAGAGTTTACTGAATCCAAAAGTTTTTGCGCCCATGTGTGCATCGCAACATGATGCGCACATGGTAAAAATTATCTTGTAAGCTTTATTGAATCCCCCTGGTATGTTTTCATCAGCTAACAAAAGGTCACCTGCAAACAATTATTTCAATACGATGCTTGATTAAGCTTTAAAACCCTCTATTTTAGCATATTTACTGATGCAGACTGCAGAAGATTCAATAATTAATGAACAAATGAAAGAAGAGAGTGGACAGCCCTGTTTAGTTCATTTGATAATTTTAGATCCATCTGACAGGAAAGATCCAATTTAACATGGGTTTTAGTTATTAGACAAGTCCTTCAATAATGAAATTAAACTTTTTCAGAACCATAAATATCTAATGATTTAAATATAAATGACCAACAAGCCATGTTTTACCTCTGTTTGTATTTCCCTGAAGGCACTTATGCTGAAGTGCCATAGCCTTTTTTCAATTTTAATAAAATGGGTTGGATTTTATTCTGTATAGTGTAAACTTCTGCCATCCAATTCACATACTTGACATTTAAGGAGTCTGTCTTCCTCTCACTGCATTTAAGTATAATGAAAAGAAATAATTTAGTTTCTCTTTATTCTCCACTAACTTTGATACTCACTTTAATGGTTTACATCTGATATTAAAAATAAACTGGTGAGCATGGGAGGTTTCAGTACCAATTGGAAGCTCTTCTCTGACCAATATTGGCATCCCACCATAGAGATTGACATGAATAATCATGCTGCCTGTCAGAACAAACAAATCCTTTGGCAGAGAAAGTGCAATTGAAAGGATCTTTGTGTCTTCAATGACAATAGTGCAACTGCCGACATTATAGCAAACACTGGAGACTATATGTTTGACATTTTCTGTTTAATATTGTTGGAGGACCAAGACAACACTTAAGTAATCCTTTTTCATAACTTCAAGAACTTCCTTTTTGACAGAATCCACAGTAGATTTGATGCCAGTACTTTCAAACTTATGCTTAGTTATCTGGAATGGGCTCCCTTGCACCCATTTCCAATGGATTTTTCTTCTATGCATTTAAGATCCAGGTATTTTTCATTCTTCAACAAGTCAGACCCTGCAAAGATAGCACTGAGTCAGGTCCAGAACCCAATCCTAGATTACACCTAAGATTAAAGTACAGGTATGTCCCCTTGAGACAAACTGTGGCATCAATTCAACAAACAAATACAAGTCAGTAAATTCAGTAAGAAAATATAATAAATAGTAAGATGAAAAACTTTGCTGCACATCAAAGCTGTAACTGAAAAAATCGAAACCGACTCTGGTCAGGGGAACAGTACCTACTCTGGAAAGGAAACAACAGCCTGATTACTAGCCCCCCTCCTCCCAAGTTCTGCAGACTAGTTCAACAGTTTAGTGCCCATTTATAAAATGTAATACCTTAAGACCGCATCACAACTTCCACATTTATTAACTTATGCACCACAATTTATAACCTCCTTTCACTCTTCAATCTGTCCAATTTAAGCTTAAATAATGTGATTAACGCTTAACCCCATACTCAGTGGGTTTGATTTCCTGCCACCCAATATTTTAATGATGGTTGCTCTTTGAGCTTCTTCCACTTCTTCCCAGTATCTGTGTTAATAAACTTGTGTATGCTTGAAAAACATGGCCCCAGACTATGTAATGATTTGTTTTTCATAAGGGTGTACCTTCAGCTGTGGATAATAACTATTAGCCTATTATGCTTCCCTGTCTCCTTCCTAAAATATTTGAAAATGTGTACACACTAAGGTTTATCAACATATCACAGCACAGCTTGCAATCTCATTTCAACATGGTCTTTGTTCTAGTTATGGAGATGACAGTGCTCCGTTTGAAATAATTGAGTACATACATACATGCTGATGGTTATTCACAGTGGTTGTGATGGTACTTTTCTCCTTTATTTATCAAAGGCATTTCATACCATCATACATCACCTCCATTAAATAGATGATCTGCCTCTGAATTGTCTTCAGATACTATATAGTGGTCCAGCAGCTGCTGTGAAGACAAATCCCGTAATACCATCTTCCTCATCTACTAGCTCCTAAGGTATTCAACAGGGTTCCTGGTCCACTACTATTTTACATCTGTATGAATGACAGTCAGAAACACTGTGATACTGATGTAAACAAAAGCTATGCCAGAGCTCACTGTGGTGCTGCTAGGCAGGTTAACCCAGTACACTAATGATTCAGTTCTGCTTTGTTCAATGTCTACTATGTTAGTTGTACAAGCAGTGATTCATCATGAGTTTAACTTTGTTCTAACATAGGTCTATACCTAAACATCCTAAAAACAAATTTTGTTTGGATACTTCTTCCAGCTGCAGATTTGCTTATTCCCTGTGTAGCTAACTTACCCAGTCAAGCTGCGAGGTCTGCAAAGTTTCTTGTGATCATCTTGGAGTTCATGCTTGACACTCATTTCAACTGTGTTATTTCAAAAAAAACTAATCAAAGATTCTTGGCAGCTGTAAAAAGCCTAGGCTTTCTTGACTAGTTAAACCACAATAGCAGCACCAGTGCTTTAAATTCTTCCCAAATACTAACTAATGAACTAACTAGCTAGCAAAGTTGACACTGTCAATACATAGGACGGTGACTGGTGGAGTACAGTAGGGGTCTCCCCTGAGTGCAGCACTCTTCAGTGTGTCTTATACAGATCTGTGGGACTACAGAGCAGGATACCCCTCTTCAATGATGACACAAAGATAAGTGCAATTATGGAGGCTGGGGATTAAGGAAGAATTCAGAAATGCTAAACAAGTGGGCATTTAAGTGATAGTTGAGTTTTAGTGCAATCAAATGCAAGGTACTGTGCATAGGTCACAGCAATACTTGTGCAAGGTATCAGGTGGACGAATGAAAATAATGATGATAATAGAACAGGGAAGAGAACCTGGTATGTTAATCATACCTTGATTGGGCCACTAGCCGCACGGTGAGAAAGCAGTGGGAACAGCAAACAAAATGCTAGGGTGGATCCTCAATGGAAGAAATTCCAGAAGTAAAGAGGCAATGCTTCCACACTACATGGCCTTCAACAGACCATATGTTTGGTAATGTATGCATCTCTGGAAGCTATATAAAAGGACATTAGACTGCTGGAAGAAGTTCTCTGAAAGCTACCAGAAAGATCCACGACATGGTTTTAAAGGATGTGACTAGATGCTAGAGGAGCTACAGCTCTTCTCCCCTGAGATCAGGAAAGACAGAGTGGACATAATATACCTGCACATGCTCATGTCAGGGCAATATGAAGGGAGCATCCTGATCAAGAAAGGTAAAATGGGAAACAGGAGGCTCAGGCAGCAAATAGTAAGGACTAAATACCGTACGCATTTCTGAAAGTACATTTTCACAGAGACAGATGTTGCCCCATGTAATGGACTACCACAATGGGTAGTGGACAGGGAATCCATTCAAGAGGGTGCAGGACAGGTAGAAAAATGATAAAGGAGAAGGCAGGGATAGAGGAGAGGTAGAAAGTTAATTCCATTTGGAAGGCCAGCCGAAGCAGGCTTATTGACTTATTTTGTCATTGAGCAAATGTAATGTGATTTAATGATCAAACATCTTAAGAGCCTTGACTACAGAAACAGGTTTAGCCTGTACTGCAGGTGTTAAGACCACTCACTGTATACATTTCCAAGGCTGCTTACCCTGTACTAAATCCTCATAATGTACTACTACAGCACCACTTATCAACTGCTTTGAGATTTTACTCTCCAGTCATGAGAAGACAAAATTCAGATTTTTTTAACAAGATTCAATCTCAATACCCCATTCTCTATCATCTATTTATACATTGCTACTTGATATCTCCTTATTTTCCATCTTAGTTTTTCCCTTGTGGGATTTCACTCTTCCTGCAGTCATACTTTCTATCAATAAGTGCCCGCGTGATATAAGAAATCCACCTGAAGAAGGACATCTACATTTTTTACCTGTTCAGGTACTGTTTCTTCTTGTTTCTACATTTTTTCTTGTTCTCTTCTGCTATTGTATCAAAAGTTATTAATTAATGTCTGTGTGTTACTATTCCTTCTAGTGGACATGACTATGATGAGCTGACTATCTCCTGCATCACTATCAAAGGATCTGTTGACACTACAGCTTTTTGCATCATAGCTGGAAATATCAGAGACCAAGTATACCAATAATGGGGAAGAAAGGTAGAAACTAGGAACATATTTCTGATAGTACTGTTATATGCACTGCAAACTTGCTAGAATAGCTGGCAGCGTCATGACTTTCCTGAAGGATATAAAATGCATAAATCATGTCACTCATTTACTAACTGCAATCCATAGCATTTTCCCAGAATGGCAAGCATAATATGACAATTAGGCAAACGATGTATAGCAAAATCAGGTAAAGTCTGCTAAATCCAAGACAGTGGCTAGGCATGTGCTGTATGTGACAGATGTATTTGTACTATAGTGTGCATTTATAATTTACTGTGAAGTAGTAGCGGATGTTCTTCCATTTTGGTGGGAATACACATGGCACAGGCATAACATGTTATGCACTGTGTTTCCTTTTCAGGTTATCAGTGGCACTGGGGGATGCACAAGCCAGTATATTTCTTTATGCCGGTCCCACGCCTGGATAAATAGGGAGGGTTACATCAGTAAGGGCATCTGGTGTAAAATTCATGCCAGGGAAATATGCAGACAACAAAACAGGTTTCCATACCAGATCGGTAGAGACCCGGGTTAACAATGACTTCCTCCAGTACTGTTAGCCAACAGGATGCTGGTAGAAATTGGGCTACTGTTGGCTGAAGGAAAAGAAGAGAAAGATGGAGAAGGCATGCCCAGAGTCAGGAGGAGAGGAAGGAAGCTAGGAGTGTGGAAGTGAGGGTAGGAACTTTGAATGTTGGCAGTATGACTGGTAAAGGGAGAGAGCTAGCTGATATGATGGAGAGAAGGAAGGTTGACATATTGTGCATGCAAGAGACCAGATGGAAGGAGAGTAAGGCCAAGTGTATCGGAGGTGGGTTCAAATTGTTCTACTATAGTGTGGATGGGAGGAGAAATGGGGTAGGGGTTATCCTGAAGGAACAGTATGTCAAGAGTGTTTTGGAGGTGAAAAGATTGTCGGATAGAGTGATGTTTATGAAGCTGGAAATTGATGGTGTGATGATGAATGTTGTTAGTGCATATGCTCTATAAGTTGGGTGTGTGATGGATGAGAAAGAAACATTTTGGAGTGAGTTAGATGAAGTGGTGGAGATCGTACCCAAGGGTGAGAGAGTGATGATTGGAGTGGATTGCAATGAGCATATTGGCGAAGTGAACAGAGGGGATGAGAGGTGATGGGTAGGTATGGTGCTAACAAGAGGAATGTAGAAGGTCAGATGGTAGTGGATTTTGTGAAAAGGATGGACATGGCTGTAGTGAATACGTATTTTAAGAAGAGGAAGGAGCATAGGGTGACATACAATAGTGGAGAAAGATACACACAAGTGGGTTATAGCCTATGCAGGAGGGCCAGTCTGAAGGGGACTGCACAATGGTGATGGGAAAGTGTAGTTAGGCAGCATAGGATGGTGGTCTGTAGGATGATGTTGGCGATTAAGAAGTGGAGGACAGTGAGGGTAGTGCCAGTGATCAAATGGTGGAAGTTTAAAAAGGATAACTGTAAGGTGGAGTTTAGGTAGGAGTTAAGACGGACACTGGGTGGCAGTGAAGAGCTACCAGATAGCTGGACAGCCACAGCAGCAGTGGTAAGGGAGACAGCTAGAAAGGTGCTTGGTGTGACATCTGGACAGAGGAAGGAGTACAAAAAGACCTAGTGGTGGAAAGAGGAAGTACGGGACAGTATACAGAGGAAGGGGTTGTTGAAGAAGTGGGATTATCATAGAGATGAAAAAAGTAGACAGGAGTACAAGTAAAAGAGGTGTATGGTGAAGAGAGAGGTGGTGAAGGCTAAGGATAAGGCATATGGTGATTTGTATGAAAGGCTGGACACTAAGGAGGGAGAAAAAGACCTGTACTGATTGGCTAGACAGAGGGACGAAGCTGGGAAACATATGCAACAGTTTAGGGTGATAAAGGATAATGAGGGACAAGCAAGGAGAGGGTGTTGAGCAAATGGAAAGAGTAGTTTGAGGGGCTGATGAATGAAGAGGATGAGAGAGAGAGAGAGAAGGTTGGATGATGTGGGGAAATGCAATGGATTAGCAAGGAGGAAGTAAGGACAGCTATAAAGAGGATGAAGGAGGAAGAATGGAGCATGGAGGTGTTTAAGAGATGAATGGGGGTTTTTAAGGAAGAGATTTAATGGAATCTTGGAAAGATAGAGAGGATAGATGAGGTTGGGAAAGAAGAGAGAGGGATTTGAAAGGAGCTTAGAAGATGGCCTGAGTTTTAGGGTGTAAAGAACAGAGATACATTTGATCAGCCACAGAGTGACATTTGATGAGAAGTTAAAGTGGCAGTTATAGAAGAGAGGTTATGATGAGCAGGTAGAATGAACATGGACAAGAGAATCAGCTGTATGTTTAAAAAGGCAAGTGAAGCAAAGATGTTGCTCTTTGGTGCTGAGTGAAGAGAAGAAAGAGTAGAGGAGAAGTTACATCTGTGTGGAAGCATATGACAGGGTGCCTAGAAGTGGTAGTAGGTGAGGAGAGTAGGAGTGTGTCAGGAGTGTGAGAGAGTGAAAGACAGGGTGCCTAGATGAGTGATGGTACAGTAAGGATGGAAGAGAGAGTGTGTGTGGAGTATGTAAGAGTGGAGGAGGTCAGGAGTGGGATTACATCAGGGAGTTGGTCAAGGGCAGTGACACAGCCATAGTTTGACAGGGATGATCAGCAGAAGTGAGACCAGAGGATTTCAGACAGAGTCCATATTGTGTAATGATGTGTCATTGATGACAGCGTAGGCGTGGGGTAGAGAAGATAGGAGGTAGGTGTATGACTGAGAAGTTGGAATGAGTGAAGAGACAGAAGAGGAGAATATATTTGACAGACTAAGACAGGAGAGGATTTGTAGGATGTAGGAGAGAGGACAGAGGAAAAAGGAGGATGTGAAGAAATACAGAGGACAGGGGAATAGTTAAATTGTTAGTGATCAGAGGTTCAGAATAGTGCAGGCAGGAGGGGAGGCTGGTGGAGAAGTGGAGGCAGTGAGGGAGGACAAGAGGTGAGTTGGTGGAGTCAAAAGGAAAGTGAGAGGTAAAAGAGTGGAGAAGATAGTGAGACCCACTATGTCAGAGTGGTTGGAGGAAGAAAAGCTGAAAGAGAAAAACAGGAGTCAGAGTGGATAGTTATTGGAGATTTTGGGATTTTAGACAGGGAATTGGGTATGATGATTGGGTAAGGGAGTATATTGGGAAAGGAGTAGTAAGAGGAAGATGGAGAGGAAGGGCTTAAAGAGGAGGTGAGGAAAGGAGAGAAGAGGAAGGGAAGAGGAGAAGAGGAAGAGAGAGAGGACATGCAAGTGTTTGGTGGCAGAGCTAGAGAGGAGAGAAAACAAATGTGCAAAGACTAATGGAAACAGCTGAAAGAAAAGAAGATAAACTGAAAGAAGCAAATCAAATCCTTTTAATTTTCTTCTTAATTTTTTTAGGGTGAATGCTAACTTGCTTTATCTATTCTTTTTTTTTTATTTAGAAGAATTTTACAATGCTAATCAATAGCAGAACATGTTCTCAGGAGTTTTGAGCAAAGAATTAAAAAAAAAAAAAAAAGGAAAGTTTTGATAAAAATACAAAAAAAAAAAAAAAAAAAAAAAAAGTTTCAAAAATTTTCAAAAGTACATTGTATATTTCTAAAATGTTATCTGCAGCATTTAAAATAATAATAGAAGACTATAAGTCATTTCTGTCACTGCAGTTAATAATAATTGTGCAACAAATATTAATACAATACAACATACATTACAAATGGCACAGACAGTGACAGTTTCAGACCATATTTACATTAGCAGGATGGAATGTAGTGATATGGCAATGATTACTCCTGAAGATGTGTACTCCTTCCTACCCTACCCCCTGCATACTTTATATTTTTTTTGTTTTTTTTTTCTTTTTTATAAAGTTTTTTTTATAAAGCCATGGTTTATTTTTTTATGATTTCAAAATAACATAAAAAAAAAAAAAAAAAAATCAAAAAAAAATCAATCAAACCAAAAATTCCCAAAACCCCCCAACCCTTACTAAAACTACCTCTCTCTCTCATATATATATATATATATATATATATATATATATATATAGTGTGTGTGTGTGTGTGTGTGTGTGTGTATAATACAAGTGAGTTTTGTACACATGAGTAAAATATAATGTGTAAAACCAAATTTCCAATTCCATCCAGAGTTACACACACAGCAGTTCCACACTGTCAAGTTAATATACAATGTCAATTTAAATTTTGAATATTTTATTTAAATTATTATGTGTTTTATTATTACAAACAAACAGTCAAGCGGTGCGTATGTAGCGGCTGCTGCTTGTGCTGCTGTGTATGATGATATTATAATGTGATATTATAAATGAGAAGCATGATAAGAAACATGCTAAGAACCTTATCACCTTTTGGATGATTTGTTTTGGAATGTTTATAATTTGAATGTTAAACATTTATTTATTATTGATTATTTTGAACGGCAGTACTGCTTTTCTATCTTTCACATACAAGTTTAGTATTAGTTAGTATTATTTGGTATGTGTGCTGGTTCCAATCAGAAAGAAAAAGATTTAATCTAAACTATAAACCCACACATTCACACATTCCAATGGTTGTATTGTAAGTCACCCTCACTTTTTTTAAACAGAAACAAGTTTTAGTAAAAGGCCAAATGGTGTGACTAGCCAAGATGATTTCAGATGAAGTGGACTTTAATGCTGAAACAGAGGTTTTAAAGCCCATGCTTTATGAAAAAGAGTGTTCTGATGGTCTGCTTGAAGACAGTCACCAGGAAATCAATAGTGAAAGTGGTTCAAAATTTCTTCCCATTTTGGGAAATGGAGTATCAGTGAGATTGCATGGGTTGACTGGTGCTATAAATGGTATGAGGAGCGAGACACCTTTTGTTAATAGCTTAGTGATAAAGTCTTCTCAAGACAGCAACTGGAAAGTAATTGGTGGAGACTGCTAAGTAAAACAATTAGTGGAGGGGGGGCTCCTTATTTTACAGTCAAAAGATGTGGTAATTTAAAGGAGAAAATTGGGTTTACTGTAGGCACCAGAAAATGTGGTGCTTGCAAGTAGTGTGGCAACATTTATAAAGGTAAGGTGATTACAAAACCTAAATTACTCTTTTTATTTCATGAGAAGTTTTAATTATAACACTGGGATTATATATTTGGCCTGGATAAGCTTTTGAATGTTTGTAAAAGGCATTATTCTCCTTACATGTCTTAATGTCATAAAATGCTCATATACTCATTTGGCAAGTGACCTTTTAGGCCTATGTGATGGCTGTTTCTCCCTTTATGTTGGTAAGACTGAGTGTTTGCTACTTGGGAGAATTTATGAACATTTATATGATGTTAGACAAAAAAATGAGGCAAATGCACTGTAGAGGCACAAGGTAGTATGTGATGAGAACAAAAAAAGTTTCCAGTGCATTAAAGCTAAGGGTAATGATGTTGTGACACGATCTTTTGGAAGAAAATCTTCCAATGTATGAGTTTTATAACATGATGGTTAATCAAATACTAATTAATTTGTTATTTTTTTATACAGTTATAAATATATATATATATATATATATATATATATATATATATATATATATAAAATTGATGGTACACCTTCATTTATATATTCAAGTATTTCTTGTAGTTTCATCTTTGCACAATTGATCAGTGATTAGTTACGTAATACGTAATACAGGTTATATGATGTATTATGTATTGATGTACTGCTTAATATTCAATATGCATTTTGAGTTGAATAAGTTTTAGTATTTGCTGTTTATATGGTGGAATTCTTAAGCAACTGGATGTGGAATTGTAGACAGTGAACTGTTATCTCCAAATGTTTCCTAACTGATTTTTTAATTGCTGGCAAACTATTTGTTTTCCGCCCCTGAATGTTTAAACAAGAAGTAGGATGATTGTAAGTTAGTTCTGATGAAGTCCCTATACCCTGGGGGACAAAAGCACTTAACTTTGAACACTTTTTCAATATTTTTTAATATTTTTAATATATTTGATAAATTTCCTTGTACCTACAAGCACCTTGTTGCAGTTGTTGGTTCTTGTTGCCAGCCATTTTTCCAAGTTTGTTTTATGGTTCTCTTCCTTTTCTTGTTGGTGCATTGGTGGTTATTGTTACAAAAAAAAACCTTTAAGCATACCACACATTAAATAGAAAAATTCATCATGTGACTTAATTCAAACACTAAATCAAAATAAATACAACAAGCATTAATTAAAACACCATCATTAGCTGCATCCCACCATATCTTAATGGAACCATCCACATTACAAATACTTGAAGAAAAAAGTTATTTTCATAAAAATATATTCAAAAATATAATCTAAAACACATGTTAAGTTTATAGTTTAAAAACAAATGTGTTAAAGGTAAAATCCTATAGGCATTATGCATACCATACAGCCAGATAAATTGCTAAGTTAAAAAGCCATCCAGATTAGGGTTTGGCAGATGTGAGTTTAAAACACTGCTTATGGAGATATATTCATTCATTACAGGGAGTTTGTCAGCTATAAGTCTGAGCTACCACTGTAACTCCCTATATTCCAATAACATTTCCTATGGGTCTCCATATGGGTTCATGTGTACTTATTCAAGCACCGCAATCCAAAAGTTACTGTGGCCTGGATAAGCTTTTGAATGTTTGTAAAATGCATTATTCTCCTTACATGTCTTAATGTCATAAAAATGCTCATATACTCATTTAGCAAGTGACCTTTTAGTCTTTCCAACATAATAAGCCTCACAGCTCATACAAATACTAATACAGACCACACCCTTGGTGGTACAGTTACAGGTTTTAGGTAGGTTAATCATTCTTCCACATATCATCATAGTGTTCCTCACAAAAATGTGGCTACATTGATTACAATGTCTACATTTGCTCATACTCATATTGTTCTTCACTCTCATTTCCCATACATCATGGTCCTTCCTTGACCCTTCTAAATCATTTTTAAAATGTTGTCCTCTTTTGTAAACAAATTCTTGGGAAGTACCCAAAATATCAGCCACCCCTTGATCAAATTCAAAGATGTTCCAATTATTGTGAATAATCTTTTTTATATTGTCAGTACCAGGAAAATATTTCAAGACTATGGCTGAATTGAAGCACTTCATCCCATTCTCAACATTACCAATTAGACCCCCTCCAATGATGTTATTCAACTCTCCACCTAACAGGACTTTAAATCTTCCTTGCCTTTCTGTTATAACATCAGTCCTGATGTCCTTAAGCATTTTATGGGTATGTCCTCTCTCCAAGAACAACTGAGTTAAAATTTCACATTGTATCTCAAAATCATGGTCATCTGAGGTCAGCCTAACAAACTGTCCTTTTACTGATCTCTTTTTCTACTTGAAAGGTAGAAAGCTACTGAAATGCAAATACGAGTTAGAAAATGTTGGCTTCCTATAAATGTTTGACGAATGCCCGTCCCCTTCCTGCTTCTTAAAGAGTTCATCTAAATAACTAATAATACTGTCAGAGTAGTGATGAGTGAATTTCAAAAATTCAGTGGTAGAATTAATAAATTAAAAAAAATCATCTGTGTCCATAGTACTATTCCATAAAAGAAAAATGTCATCCAAAAAGTGAACATATAAGCTCCAACCCTTACGGAACCTAGAACTGAACACAAATCTATTCTCCCACGACAATATAACTGTGTTCCCATAAACTGGTGCACATATGTCCTCCATGGCTACTCCATTGTTTTGCTTAAAGAGTTCGCCTTCAAAACAGATGAAATTGTTGTTGAGAACTAAGTCCATCAAATTAACCACTAGGCGGACTTCCCTGTTACTCAAAAAGTCCAAGGTGGAAACCACCTCTGAGAAGTATTCTAACCCAATATCATGTAGTATTGCTGAAAACACATCTAACACATCAGCTGTAATAAAATTAATTCCCTCTCTCCAAAGCTATTCTTTCAACTTACTCAAAAATCCCATGAATCTCTTAATAGGTCTGGAAATCTGTTTAAGTAGGGCTTTCATTTTCTAGCAATGTAAGCAGCTAGGGGCGAATATTTTTGACCCCTGCATGGCAACTATTGGCCTGAGAGGGGATCCATAATACTTTTATGGATCTTGGGTATCTGAAAGATTGTGGGCGTATATGGTCTTTCACACACCAAGAATCTAAATTCATTAGGAGTGATGATTTTGTGCAATAATAAACCCTCCAGAAATAAGTCAACCCTTCTATATGCCGAATCAACAGTAGTTTGGGAGTAAGGACTGTATGTATCAGTGTCAAACAGAATCCTAAACATTCTACTTGAGTAAACAAATGCATCCATTAAAACAATCTCTCCCCCCTTATCAGGTTTCATGACACTTATTGTTCTATCTGAAACCAATCGGCCCCAAACAGCCTTTTCTTCAGCAGACATATTATTAAATCTAAATCTGTCCTTGCAATTATTATACAGATGTATATCTTTAACACACTTCTGCTCAAACATATATATCAAAGGGTGCGGGGGAGGGTTGTATGTACTTTTTCTCACAACCTCAGAATCCTTTTCTAATAACTTCATTGTTCATCATGAGGGAAAAAATTAAGCTTCATAGTGAACAGTATCAGTTCAGTTAAACAATCCACTAAGTCAAATTTCATACTCGGAATGAAAGTTAAACCCCTCTGAAACAGCTTTTTTTAAAACCTTTGTTGAATTATCACTTGTGACATAGTAAAACTTACTTTTATATAAACGCAATCAAACCATATTAACAAGTTCACAGTTAAAAACATCATACATCACATACATTGTTCTACAATATAATCAATCCAGCATTACTTGTATTGTTCACTTCCTGATTAGTTAAACCTCATTTCTCCTTGTGCGTATATTCTTCCTACATTTTATTCTACGTAATTTACTCCTACCTTTTTCTAAAGATCCCATTTCCTGTTCTTTTACATCTATTACAATATTCCCTACTTCAAGTATGGTTGGTTTAGACTCTGATTTCCATTTTCTAGCAATTGTTTTTTGGCAGCCACCAGAATTAAACTTAACAAGGCCTTTCTATGTCTATGCAATTCAGATCCTGTATCCCAACTAAAAAAAAAAAATAAATAATTTCCTGACTTATACTCATTTGCTCGCCCAATATTCCTGACAGACTACTCTGTAGGGAATTTTTAAAGTCTGCCAGCTCATTACACTCTGAAAACATATGCTCTCAGGTACCTATTTCTTTCCCACTTCACCTCCAATATTTGCCATCTTCCTGAAGAAAAATTATTTGAAATCTGCTTAGGGTATAAAAATACCTGTGCAAACTCTTCCAGAGAAAAATCCTAAATCTTGTAGACTTTGTTGCATATTTGAGAACCATACATATGTCCTCCCATTATTTCTTTGTGAATTGCTTATCTAGTCTCTCTTCCCAATCCTTTCTGACCTCCTCTGATTGATTCCTGTAGTTATTGTGCAATATTTTATATGCCCTACTAATTATCCCTTTTTTAACAGCTGCTAGATTCTACTAAAATCTCAACCAGTGCAGGTCTTTCACTTAGGATTCACCTTTCATTTCCTCTTTGACCATACTCTGATATCAATTCCTGTTAGGGAAGGCAATCTCTAACCTGCAGTCCAAATGTCTTCTGGGCATCTTCTCATTCTATTACCTTTCCCTCTCTAATTATTTGTTTCTGATACCTTGGTTCATTTGCTAGCTTCCTCCAGTAAATTTTAGTTCCCCATCTTCCCTTTCCTCTGTACCCCTACATAGATAGATAAAATATATATATATATATATATATATATATATATATATATATATATATATATATATGGTTTACTATCATAATTCCGACGCATATCTTGTCGACACCACTACAGCGAACATCAGGGGTTGAATGGTGACAATGTTGAACCCGACATTGTCGAAGTAAAAATCTCGCCCCTATCATGATCCATGTTAAAGCCCGTTTAGAGGTCGAATTCGAGGTGTACTTTCAGCAATGTCAGAATTAGACATTGTCACTTTCGCGCTTGGGAGTCAGAGATACCGGCATTTGACCGAATGCACTTCAGAATTATAGTAAACCTATATGTGTGTGTGTGTGTGTGTGTGTGTGTGTGTGTGTGTACATATATATATATATATATATATATATATATATATATGGGTTCCTGTTACTTCGATGAAAGTCCACATCCCGACCAGATCGCCGAGACGAGATCGCCGATATCACACATTCCTGACAATGGCGAGTAGAGTAGTGCAGAATGGGATGTATTCCCATTCCTACAATGTGGTGCAATCTCAGAGTTGGTATATTTAAGTAGGGGGGTGTGGGGGGCACATATACAGGTATTTATTTATGTTTTAGGTGTATTACGACATGGGAATAGGTTCTGTGCCGTAATACATACACTTACCTTTGTCGGGGATGTGTGGTCTTGGCAATCCAGTCATCGGGGACGTGGGTTTTCGGCGATGTAACATGGATCCATGTGTATATATATATATATATATATATATATATATATATATATATATAGTATTTCTCATTTAAAGATGAAATTGCTCATCTATTTGTTTTTCAATAAAGAAATTTTGACTTCTAAACAATTTATAATTGCTTGATTACTCTGAACTCTCAGCTGAGCTTGTCTGCAGTGCATGATTCTTTTTTTCCCTGATTTTTTAGGATTCTCAGCCAGCAGCATTGTTGCTCACAAGTACCAGTTTTCCTTGTGGTCTATTGTTTTTCCTTGGGGGAGGGAGACATCTTACCCTCCCAAATCTCATAACGTCGAATTTTAAAACATTGAGACCATAACATCAAAAATCCAAAATATCTAAAACTCATAACATCGAATTTCATAACACTGAAAATGTATAATATCGAGTAGTGTATCATCAAACATGTAAATGTTATAGTTTAAATTGTGAATTTGTGGTATCATTATAAGATGTAGTTTTTATTTATATAGTTATTATTTACATAGTGTAGGAATTTATACTATTTTAATAGTGTTTATTTTGGCACTCTGTACATGTTTTTAGGTCATACAGGTAACTGATTTAGACATTGGGCAGGATTTACGAAACCTCCGTGTAAGAGTTAATATGTCTTACACGGAGGCTGCAGTCTAACGGTATGACATCAGCATGCCATGCATATTCATGAGGGCATGCTGAATCACACCCTAGGCTAACACGGTCCATGTAGGAAAGTAGGGGGCGTGTCCGAATGCAGAGTTCTGCAAAGGGACATGCCCCGAGAAGAGCCAGAGTCCTGAAAGTAAACTCCCATGAGCGAGTCCGCGGAAATGTCAAGGAACACAACACCACACATGCCCCCACAGACTATAAACCCAACTGTAATGTAAAACGTAAAAATAGCAGTTTAATTTTTTTTTTTTATAATTTCCAAAATGTTTGCCCGTAGTTGCGCTCATTTGCGCGGGTATGCCCTCCGCTCAGTCACAGTTAGCAGTCATTGAAAAGCATATAAGATCAAAATATGCAAATTAAGCCAAGTAGCAATAGCGTAGCGGTAGAGATGTTGGCCAAAGAGGAGGTAGTCATGGTTCGAGCCCCCACAACATCATTTTCTATTTTTATTTAAATAAGCATGAAACAATCCCCTGACATATATGTATATATATAACTATAATTTAAGTAAAATGTAATGAAATGGGCCATGTATTTTGAAGAAATCCGACACAAGAAAATATAAAAAAATTGTATAAGTGCCCATAGCTGAGCAAGGCTTTACAAGTGTGAATATGAGTGCTCATAGGTGAGCAGCGGTCTAACAAGCATAATATGACTGCTCGCAGGTGAGTAGCAGTTTAACAGGAGTAATATGAGTGCCCAGAGTTGAGCACCACTTTAACACGCTTAAAATGAGTGCCCATAGCTGAGCAACACTTCAAACAACGTAATATGCATGCTCATAGCCAAATAACGCGTTACCCAGCGGAAGCCGTTTGCGTGGAGCTGCACAGCGCACCAACCGGCTTACCAGCGGGCAACGTCGAGCAAGCTGTATCAAAACCGCCTTTACACAGACACACCTCCTACCCTGTTTAGACAGTAGTAAAAACAAAAAAAGCAATGCCCAGGCTCGAACCCAGGATACTGTGCACCATAGTCAAAGTACTGAACCACTAAGCCATGACAGTTGTACTGAGAAATGCAGTATTAGCATATATATATAGGAATGAATGGAAACAGAAGCATGACAAAGCAGGTTTTCTTAAGCTGATAAATATCCAAAATGGCCAATCACAGATAAGTGCGGAAAAAGGGCATATATAAGCCCCATAGGTGGGAATACATAGCATAACTGATTGTGGTACCCATTTGCAGTCAGGATGGCAGGTGCAGGAGAGGGAAGTCACTTTAGGGCACAGAGGTGGGGTGTTGAAGAGTCCAAATATATGGTTTGGCTCCTAGTCCACGATCATGAGGCTCAACTCATGCAGGGCCAGGTTCACTGGGGCGCATACAAGGCAGAGGTGTGGAACCGGTTGGCACATGATCTCACCAATGCCACAGGCATACCAAGGACTGGTGAACTGGTCCGTCACCACCATGTGGACCTGAAGAGACGTAAGCAGAACCAACTGAACCGTTGGATCCAGGAGGCCTGGCAAATGCCCAATGCCCCACTACTGAGTAAGTATCCATGTAATTAAGTATGTAAGAAATTATCTTAGCCTATATTATGGAGATGTATGTTCCAATATTACTTCATTTATATTACAGCTGCAGGTGTCCGTTCCATGAATCAGCGAGCCTATGCTGATAGGCTGGTGAGGTTGCGCCACCAGGCAGGTTAGTAATTATTTTGCTGGAATTGTTGTAGAATATAAGTGAGACAGCTTGTAAAATAGTTCAGTGTTGTTACATATTAATAAAGTTCAAATAAGCCTAGAAGAAAGATTCTGCTAGTACTGTAAGATTAGATACGTGATGCAGCCTGTATTCCAGAAATAAACATTAAACAAGTCTGAAATAGAGTTTCCACTTGTATTGTAATATCAGATAACTGCTTCACCCTGAAAATGACTGGTAATCAATCTACAAAGGATAGACATGTGTCAAATACATCCCTTTTAAAATCTGCCATATGAAATAAGTGAGTCTGTTGGAAAGGATTGTTGTAACCAAGTAAGAAATGTTAATAACGCCTAGAATTAAGTACCATCTTGAATTGTAAAAATAAAACAAGTGAGAGTGTGAGAAAGAGGGTATGAATCGACCAAGAAAGCTGTAATAAGTCTGAAATAAAGTTATACTGCAGTCAGTACATAATGAAATGAATGAGACAGCCACAACCAAAGAATGAAATGGGTGTAATAAAGTACTGAACCTGGAATGTGTCTGTCCCACAATTTGGATATGGTGCTGTACCCTTGCAATATGGAGATAGTATGGTTGTATGAAATACTGAACATCCACAGTTGTCTAGAGCCATATAAATCAAATGTAGCAGGATGCTGTACCTGAACACAGCCAGATATGAACATTTATGAATAAAAATGGAATGTATATTAATGTAGCAGTAACATTCCCATCACCAACATTCCTAAGGTTACATATAGGAAACGGTACAAAGACATGTAGGGATATATGTCTGCAGCTACTAGGAATGTACACCATATGTATAGGTAGTTTAAGTTGTTAATGTAATATTTCTTCACCCTACCCCATTTTCACAAATGATGCCATTCCACACCAAACTGGGTATGTGTATACACAATTAATTCCCATGGACATTTGTCCTGTTGGTTCATACATATCTGCATGTACGTTGATGCATATGCCCTGTTCACATATCCAAACCCGATCGCCTGTTGCCATCAATCAACTGTGCATGCTGTTGGATTGTGTACTGTTGTTCTAAATATGCATGTGTTATGCTTGCTGTTCAATGTTTGGAATTCATGGGTGTTTGGTTAATGGGAATACTGATGCATGCTGTTACAACTAATTTTGAATGGTGTTGTTTGTTACTATCCCAAAATGTCATAAAATACTGCTAAACATAGGTCAACAGGGAAGGCGGGTTCCAGCGGACCCACCTCTCCCACCTCAGCTGGCGAGTGCACCTGGTACCAGTGCCCAGGCCGGAACCTCCTCCAGTGGCCCTGTGCCACCTTCGGGTGGAAGCGCTGCAGGGGATGGGGCTCGTCCCCCCTCTGCAAGCGTGGCCGGAGGAGAACGTCCACTCACCCTCCATAGTGTCTGGTCTGTGGTGCGTAGCGAGATCAGGCATGCTTGATCCCCTACGCCAGCTCGAGGCGAGGGTGGCGCAACTCACAGGTGTGCCTGCCCATCCTATACAGCCCGAAGCACAGCCCCATCCTGGGCAGTGAAGGCGCAGTGGTAACTGCCCATGGGTGGGGATCTCAGTTCCACTGTTGCCATCTGACGGCTCATGGGCTCGCGATATCCAAACATCCGTCCCCGTCAATTGTGTTTACCCCCACGTGTCATGCTCCGACCCTGTATGCGTCTTGTTTGTCTTGTCTGTTAACCTCCCCAACCTACCTCCCCAAATATACCTACTTCCTGTAACTCACATTCCACTCTCACCTGAAAAAAAAATAAAAAAAGGGCACTCTGTTCTCACAAAAAAATTACGCCCCATACATAGCTGCCCATTTTGCAGACATGTCTGCTGGACATGTCAACTGATAATTAACATTGGCTGTACAACATATTTTGTTGTCCTCACCCCTCTCTCAGGGGTGGAAGGTTTCAAACTTCACACCAAATTTCACACATAAGTACAGCTGTTGCTGGTAAAGAAATGGGCATCTATGGGCCTTCCCTACATCCTTCCTGCACATCCCGAGCTTGTTTTCCTACTGTCCTACCCTCTTTGTGCCCCCTTTTTCACCACTTTCCTATCTCCCCATTTTCTTTTCTTTAAAGAAAGCACGAGTGTTAGCGGGAGAAAGCACTTTTAAGCAGTAGTCAGCGAGTGTGCGCTTGTGTGCGCTTAGCTAAGAGAGTGTGCGCGTAGCTAAGCAACTGTGCGCATGCATGAGCATCGAGCAAACCAGCGCAGACCTGCTTACAACTGCTTAAAAGTGCCTTAGTCACTCTGTGTGACAAGGCCTGTAGTCTGCTCATCAGCAAAATAAAATTTCCCTGTCAGTCTCGAACACAGGACCTTGGAAACACTAGTCTGCATGACTTACCACTAAGCCATAACTGATATACAAGAACTTGGTGCTGAAAGCAATATATCATGACATAGAAGGACTGAATGTAAATTGAATATAGGAAGGCCATTACACAAAGCTTGTTCCCTGTATCTTTACTGGCAGTTCTTGTGGAATTGCATTACATTAGTGTGATAAGAGAAACAGCCATGCTAGGAGGTAATAATGTTAGAGTAACACCTTACAAACCACACACGGTATCAGAGCAGGATAAACACCACCATATTTGAATAGGTATGAGGCCAGACATCCCAACTGTGACTGATTTACGGGGATGTCCTTCATTTGTCAAAAAATGTTACCTGTGCCCCACTGACTCCCTGCGAAATGTACTAACAGTAGGCAGAACACACTACTTGCATGTCAGAAATGGTGTAGTAATACATATGCTCAATAACTGCAGAATATCTGAAATATATCATGGGTGTATCCCACTGATATGTACTGCTCAAATATATACCAGTATCTGAGACCTGCAAGTGTCAGAAACACACAGGCATATCAGCCTGTCTGCTGTTACACAACAGCTGTAGAATTGCACACCCTCATGTAGGAGTACAACCCAGAAATATCAAAGGATGTAGCCATCTAACAAACTAAGGGCAGTATAGCAGTTTACAAGCACTGCATGTGCCTGATATTCATAACTGTTAGTACAAACTACAAGGCCCTACTACTGCTCAGCAGCAAAATAAGATACCCTTGTAAGTGTCAAACCCCAGACCTTGGCCTCACTAGACTGCATGCAGTGCCACCAAACTACACCAAACATATAAGAAATTGCTGCTGAAAGAAATATATCATGCATTACAAGGAGTGAATGTAAATGGAAAATAGGAAAACCATAGCAACACATTCCAGTAAAGACAAATATCAGGCCTTCAAGGAGTGAATGTAAAGGCAAAATAGTGAAGCCATAGCAACACATTGCAAGAGCTACTGTTGTATACCAGTTATTCCACGAGTCCCACAGGAAAGTACATACTCCCATGTAAACAGTGTTAGCATTATTAGGTGTGAGTTAACATACACACTGAGAAGAATGAACTGCAAGAAGCAACAGTCAGGTTTCAGCACAACATGCATTTCAGTGGCTACAACACAGCCATAGATATGAGAGACATACCAACCTTTTGACTGACACAACAGTGTCCACAGCAAACCAGCATGGTCCCCAACTTGCTAAACTGAAAGGCCTACGGGTACCTAACCTAACATTTTATAGCACTGTCCTGAAATCACAGTGAGAACTGATTAGCACACAGCAGGCTGCATGCAATTAGTAAATGCTGGCCAAAAATTGGTGCAGAGGCCATCACATGCACATGTGCAGATACCTACAAAAGCAGCCTGTACTGCCAGTCCACACATGCAATAATATCATTGCAGCAACTGGTGGGAGAGAGAGAGAGAGAGAGAGAGAGACCAAAAAAAAAAAAAAAAAAAAAAAAAAAACAAGCCATCAAGCCAGCCAGCCAGCCAGCAAGCCAGCCATCCAAAAACGCTGTCAGAAACAAAGGTAATGTAAACTACATAATCTAATAATCTACATACTGTGAACCCTCCATATGTGTTAGCAGTCTGTATCTATATGTATATGAAGATTATATGAAGATGTGCATAGGGCAAGGGACATACTGCAACTGTTAGTGAAGGCTGGACATACATATGTAGTTGAAGGTTGCTATGTGCACATATCAATGTCGGTTGTAGTACAATGTAGGTTGTACAGCAATGGATGTTTAGAAGTATGTTAGTGTGTGTATGTGTATGTGTATGTATATATATATATATATATATATATATATATATATGTGTACATAGATAGAGAGGTATGTATAAATAGATAGACATATATAGATAGATAGATAGATAGATAGAATATGTATATACATATAGATGTAATAGACACATATATATATAGATATATATAGATACATACACATATACAGACAGATATGAATGTCTATAGATATGTATGTATATGAATATATCTATATATATATATATATATATATATATATATATATATATATAGAGTGAGAGAAGCACATGGGGGGCAGATGTACTGCAACAGGTGCCTGGTGACGAAGGCATGGACTGAACATCAGTGTGGATACTGGAGTACCATACCCCATTCCAAAACACTTTAACCACTAACTACCACATAGGTGGTTGCCTGCCTACTACTGGAGGTGTCAGAAGGGAACATGGGAAACAAGTGTACAATAGCTTCCCCTTTGATATTCACAGTGGCACACTAGTCTTGTAATCCCTGTACATGGTACATGTCATCACAAATGGTGTGTCAGCTAGGGAAATGTAGGTCAGTGTACCCCTCTACACCTCACAATGTCCTACACAGTATGTACCTCCCATGACAACTACAGCAAGGGAAAAGGCCACAGACATACCTAACAAAGAGTGATAATGCCCTCAAACACATTCCCTATGCAGAGTGACTGAGAAAACCACAGATAGAGTGCCTTTCATATGACCTACACAGAGGTTACCACTGCTGGATATACAGAGTTATGTCACACCCATACCAGTTGTCCAACCGCCATGGTAACACCTCACAATCTGTCCAGCCTAAATGACCTATGGCCCTCATCCTTGTCACCGCAGTAAAGAGCACATGCTGGAGGTACAGGTTCTTATCCACAAATAAGCCATACCCTGGACTAAACTACCCAGCATTAACAAGCAAGGCTCCTTATTAGTTGATGTCAGACATACCCCTGATGAATGTTATGGAGATAGGTAATATGCCGTATGAGTCACCTCTGTGTAACTGTTTGACAGGAGCAAGTATAATCACATTACATGAGTCCCAAGGAGCAGGGTAGCATAAGGCTATGCTGCTGTAGGCCCAGGGTCAATAGCATAGTACCTACCTATGACACAATGCACACACACATGTACTCATTGCAATACCAACTATGTGAGGTGGAATGAGTGTGACACTGACTGTGTGCAAGGTCTGTAATGGTGTGATTGCTCAGCATGACTTTGTGTCTGTCATGGTAGTGTGTGTCCTCGGTGTGAGGCCAGAGAAGGATGTGTCAGTTATTGGGATACAAACATACTACATTGCCATATGTTGTGCTGTAGTTCCCTGTGTACGACTGTGGTGTAGGTAGGGGTATGGCAGCAAAGACTAGGGTGGATTACCAGTGAAACTGTAAATGTGCATTGCATGCATTGCATGGGATGACAATATTCTCCATCCATTAGCTTGATACATATCCCCAGTGTGAGGTTGTGCATTGTACCTCAAACAGTGTGCCGAGTGCTGGTGTATACTAGTTTGTTGTATGGAGTGTGCCAGGCACTGTCACACAGTTGTTGGCTGAGCACTGATATGTGGTAATTTACATGTGTATCCTCTGATAGACAGACAGATGCTATATATGGCAGTTCAGTGATATCAGTACAGTAGAGTATTACGTGTGCCATATTACTTGCTCACATATTTTTCTTTTCCTTCCAGGGCGATGGTGCATCAGCGCAACCCCTGTTATTCAGCTGCATAGAATGAGGAGATACACCGGAGCCTGGTGCAGGATTTTTCCACACTGTTTTCCAGGACCAGCCAGAACCAGCAGAAGAGGGCTGCACTGTGGCAAGACCTTGTCCATCGGGTAAATGACATAGGCATGCATAACCGGACATATGAGCAGGTACGCCATCACTGCAGTGATTTAATTAGAAATGTCCATCAGCGTGCGTCTGATATCCACAGACAACAGCTTGCCACAGGTGGTGGGGTACCTATCCACCCCCCCTCAACAGAGTGGAGGAGCTCCTCCTAAGTGTTGTGGCTCCAGGCCAACAACAACAACATCCACAGACATGTGTCATGATGGAGGCTGGAGCCACCCAGCATGTGGACATGGAGTGTGCAGGTAACATGCCATATCTGTAGTTGACTGTTCTCTGCACTGGTAGTTCATGCATGTGTGAGATGTGTACTGTGCGTGTAGCTGTTATCCTGCCTATTCTTGTGCAAGATTGATATTCTGAATATCATCAGTACACCTGTGAAAGCCAACTGTTGTACTACTGTACTGTATCATACTCACAGTATCAATGGCACAGTTGTGGCCACTGACAATAACTCTCTTATTTGTGCAGGTCCCTCTGGAGTAACAGCAAGGCAGCCAATCCATGTTGGTGAGTGTGTAATAACAATACTATTAATACTGATAATAATATTAATACTTATAATACCCTCAAACAGTATTGTGCATGTGCTGGATTGCAGGTGTGTGTGTGTTTGTATCTGCTGTATTGAGGAGTGTGCATGTGTGCCCGTGTGCATGTGTGCATGTGCCCATGTGCCTGTGTGCATGTGTGCATGTGCCTGTGTGCATGTGTGCATGTGTGCATGTGCCCGTGTGCATGTGTGCATGTGTGCATGTGCCCATGTGCATGTGTGCCCGTGTGCATGTGCCCGTGTGCCTGTGTGCATGTGCCCATGTGCCCGTGTGCCTGTGTGCATGTGTGCATGTGCCTGTGTGCATGTGTGCATGTGCCCGTGTGCATCTGTGGTAACATTGTGTACACATTGCAAAACTGTGTTTCCTGTCTTCCTCTCACAGGTTCTGGTGTTGCTCTGTTGGCGTGCAGCAGGGAACCTGAAGCCACTGCTGGGGATAGTGATAATGATGATACATGTGTAATGGCACAGGGAGGTGTGACAGGGTCTGTTGTTGGTCAGCCAATCGACAGTACACAGCAGTCAACCCCATCAATGCGCACAGTCATCCTGCCGATACATCCATTGTCACCAATGTCCTTAGCTGAGGGACAGCATACAGTGGGCATTGATCAGGGTAATGTGGTATCAGTGGCACATGAATCCCCTCACAGCAGCCAAGGACAGAGTCCTGACATGGTACCACACAGGCAGATGTCCAGGGGTTCTCGTGGGAGCATCCGTGGTCGTACTGCCCCCTGTCAGACGTGCCCACAGAGGTCTTTCAACCTCAGCTATGTTCCGGGCTGTAATGCAGGCACAGGCATGTATGGAACTGTACACCAGACAGGGTCTGAGGGAGCTTAGAACACATCGCACTGCTATGAATGACACTATGCGTGACGTTGCGGCTGCCATCCGTACTGTCGGTGAGGTCATTGACAGACGGGGGGACACATTAGATCTGTTCCACAACTACATGTCCATGAGCCAGGGCAATGCAGGACGGTTGAGGCATTGACGTGGACATATGCCAGCAACGTCATCAGCTGGCAGTCGTCGCAGACGACAACAAACCCGCAGCCGCTCCCATAGTGCCAGTACCAGCCCCAGCAATGCTGGGTCTGTGCTGTCATCAGACCGTCCTAGAAGACCACGTGCACGTGGCTCTGGACAGTCCCAGCAGGGACATGTGCCCAGTCATCAACCAACTGCTTCTGATGACAGTACCCAGTCTGGCTTAGTACCTGATACTGTTCATAGCACCCCTGCCAGGCACAGGTACCGTGTCCGTGGCCAGAGACAGTGATCTGTATGACCTGGCAGGTACAGTCTGTGGCTGTTCACAAACACCCGTATATGGCAGCCATGTGGTGGAACTGTGTGCATGCATGCATACACACATGCATAATGCTAACACCTAGGGCTAACACATACACACACACACACACACCGCATAAACATTGCTCCATTTTGTACTGTTGTCCCTCACTAACACACACACACACACACACACACTTACATGTTGATTGGATGTGTCAATGGTAGACTCTGGCATACCAAGTACACACCCTGTGCATATGATGAAACTGTGCCACCTCCTGCAATCTGTAACATTGATGCAGGAACAGGATAGCATGGTGCTGATGCACAGGGTGACTACATAGCACTGTAGTAATATTATCATGTTGTTTACAGTACAGTGTAATGATATCAATGTGGGTATATCCCAGCATGCCTGATGCATTAACAGTATGATTGTCATTGTAGTGCATGCAGTCCAAACTCTACTCAGCATGGAGAATGTTCATATCTGTGCCGTAACAGGAACCTGGTTCAAGGCTCCCAAGAGCACTCTAGCACTACCAAGTTACACCTCATACCATGCTTTACAGCCCCAAAACATGGAACTAACTACGAAAGGAGGGTGAGTATCAATAGATGTCAAGGATACCCACACCCCCAGGTTGGTGCCACAGCATGAAGTATCACAGACTATCCACGTACAACTAACAGTGGGTAAAACTGCCTTCCAGTTCATAGCCTGCTACAGACCACCCTCCTAAACCCAGGAAACCCACTTGGCCTACTTAAGAACACATGTAAATATGAAGGTGTCTATAAACAACATTATATTGGGCAACTTCATCTACCCACACATAGACTGGGAGCATTACTGTAGCTCCAACACCCTAGGCCAAAGGTTCCTAGAATTCATAAACTCAAATGCTATGGAACAACTTGTTACCACTCCCACAAGAGGGGAAAACATACTGCACCTGATCATCACCAACATGGGGACTCTATGCTCCAGACCAGAAGTGTATCCCTCACTGGTGAGATCAGACCATAGAGTAATCTCACTGTATATTCACATACCAACCCCAGCCCCTGCCCAGAACCAGAAGTGTATCCCTCACTGGTGAGATCAGACCATAGAGTAATCTCACTGTATATTCACATACCAACCCCAGCCCCTGCCCAGAAAACCACAGTGAAAAAGTTGTCTAAAGCAAATTCCACACACCTCAAAACCGAGACAGAGGTGGAATCCTTCAAAGTCCCCGGGCCTGTGGAAAATACGGCCCACACTGCTGAATCCTTTATAAACGCATTCTATGAACACTTTCAGGAATGCACAGATCATGCAATTCCAAATATAACCATGACCCAATCCTCCAAAGACAGGCATCCTTTCTGGTGGACCCCAGCCACATAACAGAAAACAATAGAAGAAGGAAGCTACTACATGATCGAGCAATATACCACAAAGGGAAGGCATCTCTGATCAGTATTTTGAAAACATTACGGGCACTCATAATATCGTCTAAGGCCAGCTTCAAGATAAATATTGCACAAGACACTAAGGATAATCACAAGGCTTTCTTTACTTATGTTAGGAATCTGGGTGGGAATTCCCAGATATGCTCAGAAGTTGTCCTAAATGACAAAGAATACACCTAAGCCACATACATTGCCAACATCATTGCTGACAGGTTCAGCACAAACATCTCACCCCCCTACCCACCACAAGGGAAAATATATATCCCAGCAGAGTGATGCCCCCCTGACATCTGAGATGCTCAGTCGCCCTCTCCATAGCAAAAACACAGCATCAATGGGAGCAGACAGTGTCCCAGGCTGCATCCTACATGAACGCCAAGAAGAACTAAACACAAACATAAAACTACTGTTCAATCCCAGCCTTACTACAGGATATGTACCTAAGGAGTGGTGTACAGCAACAGTGATCCCTCTCCACAAAGGTGGTGCCTCAAAAGAACTCCAGCTCTATTCAGTCACTTACCGCTTGCTCAGAGGTGACCTTTGCCTAACATACAAGGCCATGTCAAACCCAGATTTGATGAATATGCTTCACCTCAAAAAATCTAGATCCGTCAGAGCCACAAGGGCGGGAGACTTAAACCTCGACACGGCTATTAATAGGACGTGCTGGAGGGATAGATTCATCACCCAAAGACTCCCTATGCTGTGGAATAAAATCCCGGTATATGTGAGGCAGAGCACCTCGCTGGCCTTGTTCAAGAGAAATCTTGACCAATGGATGGGAGATCGCAGATATACCCCAGGGATTACCTCAGTGTCACTGCTCAACAGAGGCACAGCAAAATAATGGGTATAGTTCCCCATACTAAAGGGGTGGCGTAAGCCACAAAACTATGGGCTAGGCTTGTAAATGCCCTCGGGCAGATAGCCTAGTATGAACCTATGAACGGATCCTGGAAACTATCACCCCATACACCTGACTAGCTTGGTCTGCAAAACTATGGAAAGGATCATCATAGACCTCATAAATAAAGATACTGGGGACCTACAGACACTGGATCCTACCCAGTTCGGCTTTGTTGAGGGCACATCCTGCCTCTTAAACCTGGTCGATGCCTTTGAAACAGTCACCAAGGCCAGTGACGAGAGGAAGGTGTTCAACACAGCCTACCTGGACCTTGCAAAAGCCTTCGATACAATACCCCACTCGGGCATTATAGAGACGCTCACCAGCATAACTATAAACCCTTATGTCACTAGATGGCAAACTGGCTCATGGACAGAACACACATGGTCAGAATTGCTGGAGCCATGTCACACTCCTAACCGGTTACAAGTGGCATCCCACAGAGTTCAGTCCTGGGACCTCTCTTGTTTGGTATATATTTCTCAGAGGTACAGGCCAACACAGATGGACTGTGGCTGAGCAGGTTCGCAGATGACTGCAAACTGGGCTCCATAATCAACTCACCAGCCAACAGAAGCTTCCTACAAAAGGGCCTCATAGAAACAGACAACTGGTGCCAGAGCCATGGCCTCAAGCTAAACGCCAAAACATGTATAGTCATCCCCTTCTGCAAGAACAAAGTGCCCACAAATTAACACATAGGTGGTAAGCCATTAAGTACTGTATGCATGATTAGGGACCTGGGGACCCGAGCTGATAGCAAACTCTCATTTGACAACCACATGGTTGTAGTGGTTACACAGACAGTTTATATAGGCCACCTAATCATGAAGGGATTCACAGCTAGATCACGGGAGGTCATTGTGCCTCTTTAGTCATCCCTCATCAGGCCCATAATTGAGTACAATGCCCCTTTTGTGGTGTACCTTACAAGAGACCTGACCCAGCAACTGGGAAGTCCACAAAAGTACCTCACCAAGGGAATCAAAGGGCTCCAACAGATGCCTGACATATAGAACCATGTCCAACCTGGAATTAATGGACATGCTGCACCTCAGAAAATCCAAATTCCATGGAGCTATGCGCTCGTGACACTTGCACCTCAGCACTTACATAAATAGGACATGTGGAGGGACAGATTCATAACCCAGAGGCTCCCTTCACTCTGGAATAAAATCACAGTCCAGGTTAGGCAGAGTCCCTTAATGACTCTCTGCAAGAGGACTGTTGCTGAGTGGATGGGAGATTGTAGGTTTACCCCGGGTTTCACTTCTGTGTCACTGTTACACAGAGGCTGAGTATACTAACCTGGAAAAAGGCCATATGAAAATACATTTAAAATGGGTGGCTTAAAGACAAACACAGTCTGGCTAGGCTTATAACTGCCCTAGGGCAGATAGCCTAGTATGAACCTATGAACCTATTACATGATGTATCCTCAACTGATACACAGATGTAGGAAACCCAGTGTCAGTGATATCCCTGCAGTACTACACTATACCAGTAGCCATTCTTACTGAGCCCCACACATCCCTGGGAAGAATACTGTTTGGCATATAGCAGTCTCACGTACATGCCAACACACTAGCGATATGTTCATCCACGACTGGAAATGTATACAGTGGCCTACAATGCAGTCTGCACATGACACACATGACCACCAGAAGGGTATCATACAGATAGATACCTGTTGTCCAAGCCATGCTCTATTACTGTAACGCAACTGTAACTTTGTCATCAGCATGTACTTAACATAGTATTCCAGTAGTACCATGTAGGTGGCAGCACCCATCATGTAGAACGGGTAATGGTGTGTACATATGGACAAGTGTTTTCTTGTCTATCCTGTGATATTCACATTTCCAAAGGTATTGTGCAGTCCCTTGGTGTATCGCCAAAGCAAGAAGGTGTCTTTATGCATATCAGCAACAGTTGCCATACACCTACACTGGATGTCTATTACTCACAGACTTTGCTGTGTTATAATATGTGTGACATATACTCCAGACATGAACCCTCACCGACATTAATATATCACAGCTTTCATGAGTGTGTGTCACCCAGTTGGCCTAGGACACAGATCACTGCAGTAGCCTGCATTGTCAACAACATACATGTATGGCGTACAGTCTGGGAATCTGCAGGACATGCTGGCACAGGTAACAACTGTATTCATATGAGGCGGGCTTCACACATAGGAACTATTGAAGGTCACAGGTACATATCTGTATGTGGCACACACATACCTGATGTGTGCATTGCAATTACTGTTATAATTATATGTCATACAATAATAAAAGCAAAACCCACCACACATTGACAAACACACACATGGCTTTTGTAGGATTCACACCCCTACCTAACTATGTTATGACACTTGAGAGAGACGCATTAGCACAGTGCACTATTCGCATTACTGGGTGGCTTTCCTTCTCCTGCTGTACTTATAGGGTGCTGACATCATCAGTCTTTACAAAGAGGAATGTACATCATGTAGTGTGTTATTCCAGTTGTCAAAAGGGACATTTTTTTCAAAGAGAATTGCACACAAGCACACCCCTTGCCCCCCCAAAACACACACACACAGAGCATTTGCAGGATTCAAACCCCTACCTAACTATGTTATGATACTTGAGAGAGATGCATTAGCGCCATGTGCTATTCGCATTATTGGATGGTTTTCCTTCTCCTGCTGTACTTATAGGGTGCTGACATCATCAGTCTTTACAAAGAGGAATATACATCATATAGTGTGTTATTCCAGTTGTCAAAAGGGACATTTCTTTCAAAGGGTGCCCCCCCATTTAACAAACCACCTTTTTCCCCAACCAATGAAATGGGCCATGTATTTTGAAGAAATCCGACACAAGAAAATATAAAAAAATTGTATAAGTGCCCATAGCTGAGCAAGGCTTTACAAGTCTGAATATGAGTGCCCATAGGTGAGCAGCGGTCTAACAAGCATAATATGACTGCCCGCAGGTGAGTAGCAGTTTAACAGGAGTAATATGAGTGCCCAGAGTTGAGCACCACTTTAACACGCTTAAAATGAGTGCCCATAGCTGAGCAACACTTCACACAACATAATATGCATGCTCATAGCCAAATAACGCGTTACCCAGCGGAAGCCGTTTGCGTGGAGCTGCACAGCGCACCAACCGGCTTACCAGCGGGCAACGTCGAGCAAGCTGTATCAAAATCGCCTTTACACAGACACACCTCCTACCCTGTCTAGACAGTAGTAAAAACAAAAAAAGCAATGCCCAGGCTCGAACCCAGGATACTGTGCACCATAGTCAAAGTACTGAACCACTAAGCCATGACAGTTGTACTGAGAAATGCAGTATTAGCATATATATATAGGAATGAATGGAAACAGAAGCATGACAAAGCAGGTTTTCTTAAGCTGATAAATATCCAAAATGGCCAATCACAGATAAGTGCGGGAAAACGGGCATATATAAGCCCCATAGGTGGGAATACACAGCATAACTGATTGTGGTACCCATTTGCAGTCAGGATGGCAGGTGCAGGAGAGGGAAGTCGCTTTAGGGCACAGAGGTGGGGTGTTGAAGAGTCCAAATATATGGTTTGGCTCCTAGTCCACGATCATGAGGCTCAACTCATGCAGGGCCAGGTTCACTGGGGTGCATACAAGGCAGAGGTGTGGAACCGGTTGGCACATGATCTCACCAATGCCACAGGCATACCAAGGACTGGTGAACAGGTCCGTCACCACCATGTGGACCTGAAGAGACGTAAGCAGGACCAACTGAACCGTTGGATCCAGGAGGCCTGGCAAATGCCCAATGCCCCACTACTGAGTAAGTATCCATGTAATTAAGTATGTAAGAAATTATCCTAGCCTATATTATGGAGATGTATGTTCCAATATTACTTCATTTATATTACAGCTGCAGGTGTCCGTTCCATGAATCAGCGAGCCTATGCTGATAGGCTGGTGAGGTTGCGCCACCAGGCAGGTTAGTAATTATTTTGCTGGAATTGTTGTAGAATATAAGTGAGACAGCTTGTAAAATAGTTCAGTGTTGTTATATATTAATAAAGTTCAAATAAGCCTAGAAGAAAGATTCTGCTAGTACTGTAAGATTAGATACGTGATGCAGCCTGTAATCCAGAAATAAACATTAAACAAGTCTGAAATAGAGTTTCCACTTGTATTGTAATATCAGATAACTGCTTCACCCTGAAAATGACTGGTAATCAATCTACAAAGGATAGACATGTGTCAAATACATCCCCTTTTAAAATCTGCCATATGAAATAAGTGAGTCTGTTGGAAAGGATTGTTGTAACCAAGTAAGAAATGTTAATAACGCCTAGAATTAAGTACCATCTTGAATTGTAAAAATAAAACAAGTGAGAGTGTGAGAAAGAGGGTATGAATCTACCAAGAAAGCTGTAATAAGTCTGAAATAAAGTTATACTGCAGTCAGTACATAATGAAATGAATGAGACAGCCACAACCAAAGAATGAAATGGGTGTAATAAAGTACTGAACCTGGAATGTGTCTGTCCCACAATTTGGATATGGTGCTGTACCCTTGCAATATGGAGATAGTATGGTTGTATGAAATACTGAACATCCACAGTTGTCTAGAGCCATATAAATCAAATGTAGCAGGATGCTGTACCTGAACACAGCCAGATATGAACATGTATGAATAAAAATGGAATGTATATTAATGTAGCAGTAACATTCCCATCACCAACATTCCTAAGGTTACATATAGAAACGTACAAAGACATGTAGGGATATATGTCTGCAGCTACTAGGAATGTACACCATATGTATAGGTAGTTTAAGTTGTTAATGTAATATTTCTTCACCCTACCCCATTTTCACAAATGATGCCATTCCACACCAAACTGGGTATGTGTATACACAATTAATTCCCATGGACATTTGTCCTGTTGGTTCATACATATCTGCATGTACGTTGATGCATATGCCCTGTTCACATATCCAAACCCGATCGCCTGTTGCCATCAATCAACTGTGCATGCTGTTGGATTGTGTACTGTTGTTCTAAATATGCATGTGTTATGCTTGCTGTTCAATGTTTGGAATTCATGGGTGTTTGGTTAATGGGAATACTGATGCATGCTGTTACAACTAATTTTGAATGGTGTTGTTTGTTACTATCCCAAAATGTCATAAAATACTGCTAAACATAGGTCAACAGGGAAGGCGGGTTCCAGCGGACCCACCTCTCCCACCTCAGCTGGCGAGTGCACCTGGTACCAGTGCCCAGGCCGGAACCTCCTCCAGTGGCGCTGTGCCACCTTCGGGTGGAAGCTGCAGGGGATGGGGCTCGTCCCCCTCTGCAAGCGTGGCCGGAGAACGTCCACTCACCCTCCATAGTGTCTGGTCTGTGGTGCGTAGCGAGATCAGGCATGCTTGATCCCCTACGCCAGCTCGAGGCGAGGGTGGCGCAACTCACAGGTGTGCCTGCCCATCCTATACAGCCCCAAGCACAGCCCCATCCTGGGCAGTGAAGGCGCAGTGGTAACTGCCCATGGGTGGGGATCTCAGTTCCACTGTTGCCATCTGACGGCTCATGGGCTCGCGATATCCAAACATCCGTCCCCGTCAATTGTGTTTACCCCCACATGTTTCATGCTCCGACCCTGTATGCATCTTGTTTGTCTTGTCTGTTAACCTCCCCAACCTACCTCCCCAAATATACCTACTTCCTGTAACTCACATTCCACTCTCACCTGAAAAAAAATAAAGAAAGGGCAGTCTGTTCCCACAAAAAAATTACGCCCCATACATAGCTGCCCATTTTGCAGACATGTCTGCTGGACATGTCAACTGATAATTAACATTGGCTGTACAACATATTTTGTTGTCCTCACCCCTCTCTCAGGGGTGGAAGGTTTCAAACTTCACACCAAATTTCACACATATGCACAGCTGTTGCTGGTAAAGAAATGGGCATCTATGGGCCTTCCCTACATCCTTCCTGCACATCCCGAGCTTGTTTTCCTACTGTCCTACCCTCTTTGTGCCCCCTTTTTCACCACTTTCCTATCTCCCCATTTTCTTTTCTTTAAAGAAAGCGGTGTTAGCGGGAGAAAGCACTTTTAAGCAGTAGTCAGCGAGTGTGCGCTTGTGTGCGCTTAGCTAAGAGAGTGTGCGCGTAGCTAAGCGACTGTGCGCATGCATGAGCATCGAGCAAACCAGCGCAGACCTGCTTACAACTGCTTAAAAGTGCCTTAGTCACTCTGTGTGACAAGGCCTGTAGTCTGCTCATCAGCAAAATAAAATTTCCCTGTCAGTCTCGAACACAGGACCTTGGAAACACTAGTCTGCATGACTTACCACTAAGCCATAACTGATATACAAGAACTTGGTGCTGAAAGCAATATATCATGACATAGAAGGACTGAATGTAAATTGAATATAGGAAGGCCATTACACAAAGCTTGTTCCCTGTATCTTTACTGGCAGTTCTTGTGGAATTGCATTACATTAGTGTGATAAGAGAAACAGCCATGCTAGGAGGTAATAATGTTAGAGTAACACCTTACAAACCACACACGGTATCAGAGCAGGATAAACACCACCATATTTGAATAGGTATGAGGCCAGACATCCCAACTGTGACTGATTTACAGGGATGTCCTTCATTTGTCAAAAAATGTTACCTGTGCCCCACTGACTCCCTGCGAAATGTACTAACAGTAGGCAAACCCCAGACCTTGGCCTCACTAGACTGCATGCAGTGCCACCAAACTACACCAAACATATAAGAAATTGCTGCTGAAAGAAATATATAATGCATTACAAGGAGTGAATGTAAATGGAAAATAGGAAAGCCATAGCAACACATTCCAGTAAAGACAAATATCAGGCCTTCAAGGAGTGAATGTAAAGGCAAAATAGTGAAGCCATAGCAACACATTGCAAGAGCTACTGTTGTATACCAGTTAATCCACGAGTCCCACAGGAAAGTACATACTCCCATGTAAACAGTGTTAGCATTATTAGGTGTGAGTTAACATACACACTGAGAAGAATGAACTGCAAGAAGCAACAGTCAGGTTTCAGCACAACATGCATTTCAGTGGCTACAACACAGCCATAGATATGAGAGACATACCAACCTTTTGACTGACACAACAGTGTCCACAGCAAACCAGCATGGTCCCCAACTTGCTAAACTGAAAGGCCTACGGGTACCTAACCTAACATTTTATAGCACTGTCCTGAAATTACAGTGAGAACTGCAATTAGCACACAGCAGGCTGCATGCAATTAGTAAATGCTGGCCAACAATTGGTGCAGAGGCCATCACATGCACATGTGCAGATACCTACAAAAGCAGCCTGTACTGCCAGTCCACACATGCAATAATATCATTGCAGCAACTGGAGGGAGAGAGAGAGAGAGAGAGAGAGACCAAAAAAAAAAAAAAAAAAAACAGCCAGCCAGCCAGCCAGCAAGCCAGCCATCCAAAAAAGCTGTCAGAAACAAAGGTAATGTAAACTACATAATCTAATAATCTACATACTGTGAACCCTCCATATGTGTTAGCAGTCTGTATCTATATGTATATGAAGATTATATGAAGATGCATAGGCAAGGGACATACTGCAACTGTTAGTGAAGGCTGGACATACATATGTAGTTGAAGGTTGCTATGTGCACATATCAATGTAGGTTGTAGTACAATGTAGGTTGTACAGCAATGGATGTTTAGAAGTATGTTAGTGTGTGTATGTGTATGTATATATATATATATATATATATATATATATATATATATATATGTATATATATGTACATAGATAGAGAGGTATGTATAAATAGATAGACATATATAGATAGATAGATAGATAGAATATGTATATACATATAGATGTAATAGACACATACATATATAGATATATATAGATACATACACATATACAGACAGATATGAATGTCTATAGATATGTATGTATATGAATATATCTATATATAGATATAGATATATATATATATATATATATATATATATATATAGAGAGAGAGAGGCACATGGGGGCAGATGTACTGCAACAGGCGCCTGGTGACGAAGGCATGGACTGAACATCAGTGTGGATACTGGAGTACCATACCCCATTCCAAAACACTTTAACCACTAACTACCACATAGGTGGTTGCCTGCCTACTACTGGAGGTGTCTGAAGGGAACATGGGAAACAAGTGTACAATAGCCTCCCCTTTGATATTCACAGTGGCACACTAGTCTTGTAATCCCTGTACATGGTACATGTCATCACAAATGGTGTGTCAGCTAGGGAAATGTAGGTCAGTGTACCCCTCTACACCTCACAATGTCCTACACGGTATGTACCTCCCATGACAACTACAGCAAGGGAAAAGGCCACAGACATACCTAACAAAGAGTGATAATGCCCTCAAACATATTCCCTATGCAGAGTGACTGACAAAACCACAGATAGAGTGCCTTTCATATGACCTACACAGAGGTTACCACTGCTGGATATACAGAGTTATGTCACACCCATACCAGTTGTCCAACCGCCATGGTAACACCTCACAATCTGTCCAGCCTAAATGACCTATGGCCCTCATCCTTGTCACCGCAGTAAAGAGCACATGCTGGAGGTACAGGTTCTTATCCACAAATAAGCCATACCCTGGACTAAACTACCCAGCATTAACAAGCAAGGCTCCTTATTAGTAGATGTCAGACATACCCCTGATGAATGTTATGGAGATAGGTAATATGCCGTATGAGTCACCTCTGTGTAACTGTTTGACAGGAGCAAGTATAATCACATTACATGAGTCCCAAGGAGCAGGGTAGCATAAGGCTATGCTGCTGTAGGCCCAGGGTCAATAGCATAGTACCTACCTATGACACAATGCACACACACATGTACTCATTGCAATACCAACTATGTGAGGTGGAATGAGTGTGACACTGACTGTGTGCAAGGTCTGTAATGGTGTGATTGCTCAGCATGACTTTGTGTCTGTCATGGAAGTGTGTGTCCTCGGTGTGAGGCCAGAGAAGGATGTGTCAGTTATTGGGATACAAACATACTACATTGCCATATGTTGTGCTGTAGTTCCTGTAATGACTGTGGTGTAGGTAGGGGTATGGCAGCAAAGACTAGGGTGGATTACCAGTGAAACTGTAAATGTGCATTGCATGCATTGCATGGGATGACAATATTCTCCATCCATTAGCTTGATACATATCCCCAGTGTGAGGTTGTGCATTGTACCTCAAACAGTGTGCCGAGTGCTGGTGTATACTAGTTTGTTGTATGGAGTGTGCCAGGCATTGTCACACAGTTGTTGGCTGAGCACTGATATGTGGTAATTTACATGTGTATCCTCTGATAGACAGACAGATGCTATATATGGCAGTTCAGTGATATCAGTACAGTAGAGCATTACGTGTGCCATATTACTTGCTCACATTTTTCTTTTCCTTCCAGGGCGATGGTGCATCAGCGCAACCCCTGTTATTCAGCTGCATAGGATGAGGAGATACACCAGAGCCTGGTGCAGGATTTTTCCACACTGTTTTCCAGGACCAGCCAGAACCAGCAGGAGAGGGCTGCACTGTGGCAAGACCTTGTCCGTCGGGTAAATGACATAGGCATGCATAACCGGACATATGAGCAGGTACGCCATCACTGCAGTGATTTAATTAGAAATGTCCATCAGCGTGCATCTGATATCCACAGACAACAGCTTGCCACAGGTGGTGGGGTACCTATCCACCCCCCCTCAACAGAGTGGAGGAGCTCCTCCTAAGTGTTGTGGCTCCAGGCCAACAACAACAACATCCACAGACATGTGTCATGATGGAGGCTGGAGCCACCCAGCATGTGGACATGGAGTGTGCAGGTAACATGCCATATCTGTAGTTGACTGTTCTCTGCACTGGTAGTTCATGCATGTGTGAGATGTGTACTGTGTGTAGCTGTTATCCTGCCTATTCTTGTGCAAGATTGATATTCTGAATATCATCAGTACACCTGTGAAAGCCAACTGTTGTACTACTGTACTGTATCATACTCACAGTATCAATGGCACAGTTGTGGCCACTGACAATAACTCTCTTATTTGTGCAGGTCCCTCTGGAGTAACAGCAAGGCAGCCAATCCATGTTGGTGAGTGTGTAATAACAATACTATTAATACTGATAATAATATTAATACTTATAATACCCTCAAACAGTATTGTGTATGTGTTGGATTGCAGGTGTGTGTGTGTTTGTATCTGCTGTACTGAGGAGTGTGCATGTGTGCCCGTGTGCATGTGTGCATGTGCCCATGTGCATGTGTGCATGTGTGCATGTGCCTGTGTGCATGTGTGCATGTGCCCGTGTGCATGTGTGCATGTGCCCATGTGCATGTGTGCCCATGTGCATGTGTGCCCGTGTGCATGTGTGCCCGTGTGCCTGTGTGCATGTGCCCATGTGCCCGTGTGCCTGTGTGCATGTGTGCATGTGTGCATGTGCCTGTGTGCATGTGTGCATGTGCCCGTGTGCATCTGTGGTAACATTGTGTACACATTGCAAAACTGTGTTTCCTGTCTTCCTCTCACAGGTTCTGGTGTTGCTCTGTTGGCGTGCAGCAGGGAACCTGAAGCCACTGCTGGGAATAGTGATAATGATGATACATGTGTAATGGCACAGGGAGGTGTGACAGGGTCTGTTGTTGGTCAGCCAATCGACAGTACACAGCAGTCAACCCCATCAATGCGCACAGTCATCCTGCCGATACATCCATTGTCACCAATGTCCTTAGCTGAGGGACAGCATACAGTGGGCATTGATCAGGGTAATGTGGTATCAGTGGCACATGAATCCCCTCACAGCAGCCAAGGACAGAGTCCTGACATGGTACCACACAGGCAGATGTCCAGGGGTTCTCGGGGGAGCATCCGTGGTCGTACTGCCCCTGTCAGACGTGCCCACAGAGGTCTTTCAACCTCAGCTATGTTCCGGGCTGTAATGCAGGCACAGGCACGTATGGAACGGTACACCAGACAGGGTCTGAGGGAGCTTATAGCACATCGCACTGCTATGAATGCCACTATGCGTGACGTTGCGGCTGCCATCCGTACTGTCTTCGAGGTCATTGACAGACGGGGGGACACATTAGATCTGTTCCACAACTACATGTCCATGAGCCAGGGCAATGCAGGACGGTTGAGGCGTTGACGTGGACATATGCCAGCAACATCATCAGCTGGCAGTCGTCGCAGACGACAACAAACCCGCAGCCGCTCCCATAGTGCCAGTACCAGCCCCAGCAATGCTGGGTCTGTGCTGTCATCAGACCGTCCTAGAAGACCACGTGCAAGTGGCTCTGGACAGTCCCAGCAGGGACATTTGCCCAGTCATCAACCAACTGCTTCTGATGACAGTACCCAGTCTGGCTTAGTACCTGATACTGTCCATAGCACCCCTGCCAGGCACAGGTACCGTGTCCGTGGCCAGAGACAGTGATCTGTATGACCTGGCAGGTACAGTCTGTGGCTGTTCACAAACACCCGTATATGGCAGCCATGTGGCGGAACTGTGTGCATGCATACACACATGCATAATGCTAACACCTAGGGCTAACACATACACACACACACACACCGCATCAACATTGCCCCATTTTGTACTGTTGTCCCTCACTAACACACACACACACACACACACACACTTACATGTTGATTGGATGTGTCAATGGCAGACTCTGGCATACCAAGTACACACCCTGTGCATATGATGAAACTGTGCCACCTCCTGCAATCTGTAACATTGATGCAGGAACAGGATAGCATGGTGCTGATGCACAGGGTGACTACATAGCACTGTAGTAATATTATCATGTTGTTTACAGTACAGTGTAATGATATCAATGTGGGTATATCCCAGCATGCCTGATGCATTAACAGTATGATTGTCATTGTAGTGCATGCAGTCCAAACTCTACTCAGCATGGAGAATGTTCATATCTGTGCAGTAACAGGAACCTGGTTCAAGGCTCCCAAGAGCACTCTAGCACTACCAAGTTACACCTCATACCATGCTTTACAGCCCCAAAACATGGAACTAACTACGAAAGGAGGGTGAGTATCAATAGATGTCAAGGATACCCACACCCCCAGGTTGGTGCCACAGCATGAAGTATCACAGACTATCCACGTACAACTAACAGTGGGTAAAACTGCCTTCCAGTTCATAGCCTGCTACAGACCACCCTCCTAAACCCAGGAAACCCACTTGGTCTACTGAAGAACACATGTTAATATGAAGGTGTCTATAAACAACATTATATTGGGCAACATAGACTGGGAGCATTACTGTAGCTCCAACACCCTAGGCCAAAGGTTCCTAGAATTCATAAACTCAAATGCTATGGAACAACTTGTTACCACTCCCACAAGAGGGGAAAACATACTGCACCTGATCATCACCAACATGGGGACTCTATGCTCCAGACCAGAAGTGTATCCCTCACTGGTAAGATCAGACCATAGAGTAATCTCACTGTATATTCACATACCAACCCCAGCCCCTGCCCAGAAAACCACAGTGAAAAAGTTGTCTAAAGCAAATTCCACACACCTCAAAACCGAGACAGAGGTGGAATCCTTCAAAGTCCCCGGGCCTGTGGAAAATACGGCCCACACTGCTGAATCCTTTATAAACGCATTCTATGAACACTTTCAGGAATGCACAGATCATGCAATTCCAAATATAACCATGACCCAATCCTCCAAAGACAGGCATCCTTTCTGGTGGACCCCAGCCACATAACAGAAAACAATAGAAGGAGGAAGCTACTACATGATCGAGCAATATCCCACAAAGGGAAGGCATCTCTGATCAGTATTTTGAAAACATTACGGGCACTCATAAAATCGTCTAAGGCCAGCTTCAAGATAAATATTGCACAAGACACTAAGGATAATCACAAGGCTTTCTTTACTTATGTTAGGAATCTGGGTGGGAATTCCCAGATATACTCAGAAGTTGTCCTAAATGACAAAGAATACACCTAAGCCACATACATTGCCAACAACATTGCTGACAGGTTCAGCACAAACATCTCACCCCCCTACCCACCACAAGGGAAAATATATATCCCAGCAGAGTGATGCGCCCCTGACATCTGAGATGCTCAGTCACCCTCTCCATAGCAAAAACACAGCATCAATGGGAGCAGACAGTGTCCCAGGCTGCATCCTACATGAATGCCAAGAAGAACTAAACACAAACATAAAACTACTGTTCAATCCCAGCCTTACTACAGGATATGTACCTAAGGAGTGGTGTACAGCAACAGTGATCCCTCTCCACAAAGGTGGTGCCTCAAAGAACTCCAGCTCTATTCAGTCACTTAAAGCTTGCTCAGAGGTGACCTTTGCCTAACATACAAGGCCTGGTCAAACCCAGATTTGATGAATATGCTAAAATCTAGATCCGTCAAACCTACCAAAGGAAGGAGACTTAAACAAAACACGACTATTAATAGGGCGTGCTGGAGGGATAGATTCATCACCCTATGCTGTGGAATAAAATCCCGGTATATGTGAGGCAGAGCACCTCGCTGGCCTTGTTCAAGAGAAATCTTGACCAATGGATGGGAGAGATCGATATACCCCAGATCGGATTACCTCAGTGTCACTGCTCAACAGAGGCACAGCAAAATAATGGGTATAGTTCCCCATACTAAAGGGTGGGCGAAGCCACAAAAACTATGGCTAGGGCTTGTAAATGCCCTCGGGCAGATAGCCTAGTATGAACCTATGAGCGGATCCTGGAAACTATCACCCCATACACCTGACTAGCTTGGTCTGCAAAGCTATGGAAAGGATCATCATAGACCTCATAAATAAAGATATTGGGGACCTACAGACACTGGATCCTACCCAGTTCGGCTTTGTTGAGGGCACATCCTGCCTCTTAAACCTGGTCGATGCCTTTGAAACAGTCACCAAGGCCAGTGACGAGGGGAAGGTGTTCAACACAGCCTACCTGGACCTTGCAAAAGCCTTCGATACAATACCCCACTCGGGCATTATAGAGACGCTCACCAGCATAACTATAAACCCTTATGTCACTAGATGGCAAACTGGCTCATGGACAGAACACACATGGTCAGAATTGCTGGAGCCATGTCACACTCCTAACCGGTTACAAGTGGCATCCCACAGAGTTCAGTCCTGGGACCTCTCTTGTTTGGTATATATTTCTCAGAGGTACAGGCCAACACAGATGGACTGTGGCTGAGCAGGTTTGCAGATGACTGCAAACTGGGCTCCATAATCAACTCACCAGCCAACAGAAGCATCCTACAAAAGGGCCTCATAGAAACAGACAACTGGTGCCAGAGCCATGGCCTCAAGCTAAACGCCAAAACGTGTATAGTCATCCCTTTTGGCAAGAACAAAGTGCCCACAAATTAACACATAGGTGGTAAGCCATTAAGTACTGTATGCATGATTAGGGACCTGGGGACCCGAGCTGATAGCAAACTCTCATTTGACAACCACATGGTTGTAGTGGTTACACAGACAGTTTATATAGGCCACCTAATCATGAAGGGATTCACAGCTAGATCACGGGAGGTCATTGTGCCTCTTTAGTCATCCCTCATCAGGCCCATAATTGAGTACAATGCCCCTTTTGTGGTGTACCTTACAAGAGACCTGACCCAGCAACTGGGAAGTCCACAAAAGTACCTCACCAAGGGAATCAAAGGGCTCCAACAAATGCCTGACATATAGAACCATGTCCAACCTGGAATTAATGGACATGCTGCACCTCAGAAAATCCAAATTCCATGGAGCTATGCGCTCGTGACACTTGCACCTCAGCACTTACATAAATAGGACATGTGGAGGGACAGATTCATAACCCAGAGGCTCCCTTCACTCTGGAATAAAATCACAGTCCAGGTTAGGCAGAGTCCCTTAATGACTCTCTGCAAGAGGACTGTTGCTGAGTGGATGGGAGATTGTAGGTTTACCCCGGGTTTCACTTCTGTGTCACTGTTACACAGAGGCTGAGTATACTAACCTGGAAAAAGGCCATATGAAAATACATTTAAAATGGGTGGCGAAAGACAAACACAGTCTGGCTAGGCTTATAACTGCCCTAGGGCAGATAGCCTAGTATGAACCTATGAACCTATTACATGATGTATCCTCAACTGATACACAGATGTAGGAAACCCAGTGTCAGTGATATCCCTGCAGTACTACACTATACCAGTAGCCATTCTTACTGAGCCCCACACATCCCTGGGAAGAATACTGTTTGGCATATAGCAGTCTCACGTACATGCCAACACACTAGCGATATGTTCATCCATGACTGGAAATGTATACAGTGGCCTACAATGCAGTCTGCACATGACACACATGACCACCAGAAGGGTATCATACAGATAGATACCTGTTGTCCAAGCCATGCTCTATTACTGTAACGCAACTGTAACTTTGTCATCAGCATGTACTTAACATAGTATTCCAGTAGTACCATGTAGGTGGCAGCACCCATCATGTAGAACGGGTAATGGTGTGTACATATGGACAAGTGTTTTCTTGTCTATCCTGTGATATTCACATTTCCAAAGGTATTGTGCAGTCCCTTGGTGTATCGCCGAAGCAAGAAGGTGTCTTTATGCATATCAGCAACAGTTGCCATACACCTACACTGGATGTCTATTACTCACAGACTTTGCTGTGTTATAATATGTGTGACATATACTCCAGACATGAACCCTCACCGACATTAATATATCACAGCTTTCATGAGTGTGTGTCACCCAGTTGGCCTAGGACACAGATCACTGCAGTAGCCTGCATTGTCAACAACATACATGTATGGCGTACAGTCTGGGAATCTGCAGGACATGCTGGCACAGGTAACAACTGTATTCATATGAGGCGGGCTTCACACATAGGAACTATTGAAGGTCACAGGTACATATCTGTATGTGGCACACACATACCTGATGTGTGCATTGCAATTACTGTTATAATTATATGTCATACAATAATAAAAGCAAAACCCACCACACATTGACAAACACACACATGGCTTTTGTAGGATTCAAACCCCTACCTAACTATGTTATGACACTTGAGAGAGACGCATTAGCACAGTGCACTATTCGCATTACTGGGTGGTTTCCCTTCTCCTGCTGTACTTATAGGGTGCTGACATCATCAGTCTTTACAAAGAGGAATGTACATCATGTAGTGTGTTATTCCAGTTGTCAAAAGGGACATTTCTTTCAAAGAGAATTGCACACATGCACACCCCTTGCCCCCCCAACACACACACACACACACACAGAGCATTTGCAGGATTCAAACCCCTACCTAACTATGTTATGATACTTGAGAGAGATGCATTAGCGCCATGTGCTATTCGCATTATTGGATGGTTTTCCTTCTCCTGCTGTACTTATAGGGTGCTGACATCATCAGTCTTTACAAAGAGGAATATACATCATATAGTGTGTTATTCCAGTTGTCAAAAGGGACATTTCTTTCAAAGAGAATTGCACACATACACACCACCTGCCCCCCCAACACACACTGAGCATTTACAGGATTCAAACCCCTACCTAACTATATTATGACACTTCAAAGAGACGCATTAGCGCAGCGCGCTATTCGCATTACTGGGTGGCTTTTCTTCTCCTGCAGTATTTATAGGGTGCTGACATCAGTTTTTACAAAGAGGTATGTACATCTATTACTATCCCTCAGTATGGGGGATAACAATATATATGCATCAACAGACGCCTAGTTCAGGGTCACATATGCACATCAGCACTGCCTGGTTATGTTTTATACCATGCTTTATGAACACAGGACTTGTAACACACAACACAACCAGGGAGTGTATCCATATCCATATGCTCTTCAGTTTTTTTCCTTAGAACTGCTCTACTTTCAATCTAAACAGTCTATTCTCTATCTGAAAAGCCCAGCACTTGCTCCTAAAGCATTTTTACACAGGTAAAGCACTCTTAAACAAAAAGAAGGCACTACATCCACCTACAATCCCCTTGAGTACCCATTTCCCTATAGGTCCTTTCTGACTCAGTTACACAGCAAGCCCTTACACTATTCTAGCATGTCAAAGGGTCAATTACTGGCATCCTCTCCAGTTCAGCTGGTGAATCTGGGAATCTTGAGGCAATGTTACAACTGCCTCATGTACACAGACAACCCTCTCCTCCTCCCAACAAATACAAATATATGTGAGAGATGCAACTATATAGCCAAACTGGAGGCTGAGCTCTCTCGACTCAGTACTGGCAAAACCAGTCAGGAGGAGAAGGTAACCACACACACCACAAACCCAGTCTCACATAGACCTATCACAACTGCAAACCAAACACATAAACACACAACAACATACTCAGAGGCTCTAATTAAAAATCTACCAAAACAACAGAGGCCTCCAAAGCAGACATCCAAGCAACCACTATCTCAAAACATAGCACATGCAACACATAGTTCACAAAGTCAGTGTGCCAGTCACAGCCCTTAAGGCCAAACAACATGCCTGATACACTTGTAATAGGTGATTCCATAGTCAGACACACTGACGTCCCGCTCACCAGACTGAACAAGGAAAAGGTTACAGTAAGCTGCCTGTCGGGCGCTAGAATCCGCCACATAACACAAGCACTCAGGTCACTCCAAAGCAAGTACAAATATGACTCAGTCATTGTCCATGCCGGTGTGAATGACCTGAGACGTACCTCCCTGGACTACATGAAAAGAGACATAGAGGAGATCTCTGATTATGTAGCCCAGGCTGGTATGACCCTGACCCTGAGCAGCATCTTACCCTCAGAATGATGCCACAGTACAAAGACAAAATGATCAGCTTTAACAATTGGCTCAATTACTGGTGTCATTTTAAGGGGATCCAATGTCTGTCTGCTTGGGATGACATGCTTGACAAGCCACGCTGCTTCGCAAGGGACGGCTTGCACCTGTCACCCCTGGGCTTCTGGATATTGGCCAAGGCTCTTGCCACCCCCATAGTGCCTTTTTTAGGCAAGGCTCAAAAGACAAACCCACCTCCCTAGAAAACACAAGTGGAAAAAAACTAAGGGTAATGCTGCTCAACGCCAGAAGTCTAAATCTCAAGATGCACACTCTCAAAGCCCTCCTCAGTATTGAGAACATTGATGTCTGTGCAGCAACTGAAACCTGGGTCAAGGCTCCTGAGAGCACCCCAGCACTACCAGGTTATACCTCATATCATGCTTTTCGGCCCCAAAACTTGGACTGAACCACAAAAGGAGGGGGAGTATCCACATTCATCAAAGATACCCACACTTCCAGGTTAGTGGCAACGCTTGAAGCATTGGAGACCATCCATGTGCAACTAACCGTAGGCAAAACTGCCCTACAGTTTGTAGCATGCTACAGACCACCCTTTCAAACTCAGGAACCCCACTCAGCCTTCCTGAAGACACTGGAGAGTATGAATGTCTCTCTAAATACCATCATATTGGGAGACTTCAACTACCCAAACATAGACTGAGAGCATTACTCAAGCCCCAACACCCCAGCCCAAAGGTTCCTAGAATTCATAAACTCAAATGCGATGGAACAACTAGTCACCACTCCCACAAGAGGAGATAATATACTAGACCTGATCATCACAAACATGGGGACACAATGCTCCACACCGGAAGTATACCCCTCATTGGTGAGATCAGACCATAAATTAATCTCACTGGAAATCCACATCCCGCCCCCACCCCCAGCACAAAAGACCACAGTGAAGAATTTCTCAAAAGCCGACTTCACACTTCTTAAGACTGAAGTGGTATCCTTCAAGGCCCCTGGGCCAGTGGAAATCACAGCCCACACTGCTGAATCCTTTATAAACGCTTTCTACGGACACTTTCAAGAATGCATGGATCATGCAATCCCAAATAAAACCAAGACCCATTCCCCCAAAGGCAGGCGTCCTGTCTGGTGGACCCCAGCCATTAACAAGCTTTACAACAAGAGGAGGAAGCTACTACATGACAGAGCAAAATCCCCAAAAGGGAAGGCATCTCTGATCAGTACTAGCAAAAAACTACGATCACTCATAAAATCATCCAAGGCCAACTTTGAGAGGAAAATCGCAAAAGACACTAAAGACAATCACAAAGCCTTCTTTAGTTATGTTAGAAACCTGGGTGGAAACTCCCAGATATCCTCAGAGTTAGTCCAAAATGACAAAAAATACACTGAACACACAGACATTGCCAACATACTGGCAGACAGGTTCAGTGCAAATCCCCCCCCCCCCCCAAAAGGAGAAATATCCATCCCAGCAGAGTGTAGCCTTCCTGACATCTCAGATGCCCAGGTGAGAGCCACCCTCTCCAAAGCTAAAAACACAGCATCAATGGGACCAGACGGTGTCCCGGGTTGTGTGCTACATGAACTCCAAGAAGAACTAAACCCGCACATAAGGCTGCTGTTTAATCTTAGCCTTACTACAGGATACGTACCCAAAGAATGGCGTACAGCATCAGTGGTCCCACTCCACAAAGGAGGTTCTTCTACGGACCCTGGAAATTACCACCCCATAAGCTTGGCGAGCCTGGTCTGCAAAGCTATGGAGAGGATCATTATGGAACTCATAAACAAAGACATTGGGGACCTACAGACACTGGATCGTACCCAATTCGGCTTTGTCAAGGGCAGATCCTGCCTTTTGAACCTGGTCGACTTTTTTGAAACAGTCACTAAGGTCATTGATGAGGGTAAGGCAGTTCACACAGCCTACCTTGATCTTGCAAAAGCCTTCGACACAATACCCCACTCGGGCATCATAGACAAGCTCACCAGCTTAAATGTAAACCCATATGTCATAAGATGGGTTGCAAACTGGCTCAAGGACAGAACCCACAAGGTCAGAATTGCTGGAGCCATGTCAGACTCTAAGCCAGTCACAAGCGGTGTCCCACAGGGCTCGGTCCTGGGACCCCTCTTGCTCGGCATTTATTTTTCCAAGGTGCAAGCAAACACAGGAAGACTGTGGCTGACAAAGTTTTCAGATGACTGCAAACTGGGCACCATAATTGATACTCCAGCAGACACAAGCATCCTTCAGAAAGGCCTCGTAGAAACAGATAACTGGTGCCAGAGCCATGGCCATAAACTGAACACCAAAAAATGTATAGTGATACCCTTTGGGAAAAACAAAGTACTCACCTATGTGGTAATCCATTAAGTACGGAAGAAGTAATCAGGGACCTAGGGACCCAAGTTGACAGTAACCTCTCATTTGACACTCACATTGCCAAGGTGGTTAGGAAGAACTTCTATATTACCCACCTTATCATGAAAGGATTCACATCTAGATCAAGAGAGGTCATCGTGCCCCTATACTCTTCCCTTATCAGGCCCAGAATTGAGTACAATGCCCCATTTGGGATGTACCTTACCCAACACCTGCAGCAGTTAGAAAGACCCCAAAAGTACCTCACCAAGAGGATCAAGGGTCTCAAACATATGTCATATGCTGTCCGGCTGAAGAAACTCCAGCTCTATTCAGTCGCATACCGCCTACTCAGAGGCGATCTATGCCTGACGTACAAGGCCATGTACAATCCGGAATTAATGGACATGCTCCACCTCAGAAAATCCAAATCCACCAGAGCCACGAGAGCGAGAGATTTGAACCTCAACACAGAAATAAATAGGACATGCTGGAAGGACAGATTCATAACCCAGAGGCTCCCTACACTCTGGAATAGAATCCCAGTCCATATTAGGCAGAGCCCCTCACTGACTCTCTTCAAAAGAAATCTTGATGAGTGGATGGGAGTTCAAAGGTTTACCCCGGGGGTCATCTCTGTGTCACTACTAGACAGAGGCACAGTAAACTAAACCCTAAATGGGCATAGTATTCTCATTCCAAGGGGTGGCGAAAGCCACACACACTCTGGCTAGGCTTATAAATGCCCTAGGGCAGATAGCCTAGTATGAATCTATGAACCTATGAACCTATATACATCACAGATACACACACCTCTGGGTTGTTACCACTGCACTAAGCATGACAGGCCATACATATACAACTACCATTGTGCAAAACTGCCTTTTGGTTTGGTGTGTAGTTCAGACCACCCCCTCCCATATCCAGGAACCACACTTGGCTTCCCTGGGAACAGTGTGGGATATGAAGGTGTTCACATACGCCATTACAGTGGTTAACTTCAGGTACAGGAATATTGACTGGGGGAACTACTCAGGCCTCAACAACATCACCCTACAGCCACTACAATTTGTGAATCCATGTGCTATGGCAGAACCAGTCACCACAGCCACAAGGGGGAATACATATTGGACCTGATCATCACCAACATGGGGACTTTATGTTCCACACCAGAGGTAGACCACCATTGTTAAGATATGACCATAACCAACTTTCCCTGGATGTCCATATCCGATCCCCACCCCCAGGCAAGGAAATCACTGCTAACAAAGTATTTCTCAAAAGCAGACTTTGCACTTGTGAAGACTGGGGTGGAATACTTCAGAGGCCCTGTGCTGGAGGATTATACAGCCCAATCTGCAGAATCCTTTACTAATGCATTCTATGAGCACCTGCAGGTTTTCATTGATCATGCTATCCCAAATAAAACCAAGACTCCTCCACAACAGGAGACCTGTCTGGTTGACACCAGCCATATATAAGCTGTACAACAGAAGGAGTGAGCTAATACCTAACAGAGTAATATCCCACAGAGGGAGGACATCTCTGAACAGTATTGGCAGGACACTTAAATCCCTCAAAATCATCACTTGCAAGTTTTGACAGTGAAATTGCCCAGACACTACAGATAAGGCTCCCCTCAGTCTGGAATTGAATCCCAGTTAATGTTAGACATAGACCCTCGCCAACCCTCTTCCAGCAAACTCCAGCCACATGGATGTGACATTGCAAATTCAACTCCTGGGATCTCCACTGTGTCCCTGCTTGATGGAGGCACAGCAAACTAGCCTTAAACGGTGCCTTCTGTGACCTACTTTACAGAGGCACAGTAGGCTACTGTACTGGGGAGGCAGATGCCAAATACACTCTGGCTAGGCTTATGTATTCCCTAGGGCAAACAGCCTAGTATCGACCTCTGCACCCATATGTTTATGTTCGGGATGCACAATATTTGTTGCTGATAAACTGTTTGCAGGTCTTTACTGCCATAGCTTTCCCTGTTTCTATGAACAACTTGTGTATCTGTGGAAGATGTTTGATCATGGCAGGGTTCCAGTATATTACTTATGTCTCTGTTGTCATTTAACTGTGTGCACTGGGCAGATTGCTGTATTGTGGGAGGTTCCTGGCTTAACACATACAAATGCCAGATATGAAGTGTGTGAGCATGCCCAGTTCAGGCTTTCCATGGTTTGTTGCCTGACATATGTCTCATTTATCAAAGTGTGTGAGCATGCCCAGTGTGACCTTTCCATATGTTGAGATCTGAGGTCCACTACATTTGTGGTTGTGTGTGAACTTGAACAATATTTGTCATTTATAGTGTGTGTGTTGAAAGTCATGTTGTGTTCTTACTGCCCAACTGCTTTGTGTCTGAAGCCAACAGGGATTATGCTGTGCCTGCAGGGTTTCCATGGGACAGTTTGCATACACTTGTCAACATTCTTTCATACTGACCAAACACTGTCATAGTGTAGTGGTTCAGTCCTTTCACGCTGGTGCACAGTATCCTGGGTTTGAGTCCCATTACTGCTTTATATATTCATACTGTGCACACCAGACTAAGGTATGACCATGTTGCATTTTGTTCAGCTATGGCCTACTTAAACCAGGCTTGTCCAACATTACTAGTGTATTCCGCAACTTGGGTGAACATTGAGAAACACTAGGCTATTTAACCTAAGGCACTTCTAATCCTAGTCAGAGTGTGTTTGTCCTTCAACACACATTTTAACTGGAGTTTGCACTGACATTTTTCAAGGTTAGTATACTGTGCCTCTGTCTAACTGTGACATAAAAGTGATACCCAGGGTAAATCTGCAATCTGCCATCCACTCATCAAGATTCCTCTTGAAGAGAGTCAATGAGGGACTCTCTGGCTAACCTGGACTGTGAATTTACTCCAAGAGTGGAGGGAGCTTCTGGGTTATGGATCAATCACTACAGCATGTCCTAATTATTTCAGTGCTGAGGTTCAGGTCTCTCATGTGCATAGCTCAATGGGATTCAGATTTTACAAGGTGCAGCATGTGCATTGATTCCATGTTGGACATGGCTATATACATCAGGCACAGATTGCCTCTGGGCAGGCAGTATGCCACTGTGTGGAGCTGCAGTTTGTTTAATCAGGCAGATTTGGGGTCTTTCCAGTTGCTGGAGGTGTCTGCTAAGGTTCATCCCACAAGGGGCATTGTACTCAATTGTGAGCCTGATGAAGGATGACTGAAGAGGCATGATGACTTCCCCTGATATAGATTTGATTACCTTCATGATTAGGTGGGTATATGAAATGTTTTTATAACCACTACAGCCACATGGTTGTCAAATGACAGATTTCTATCACCTTGTGTCCCCAGGTCTCTTATTACTTCTTTTGTACTTAATGGGTTACCACCTATGTGGTAATTGGTGGCCACTTACTGTTTTTCCAAAGGGGATGACTATACACTTTTTTGAGTTTAGCTTGATGACATGGCTGTGGCACCAGTTGTCTGTTTCTATGAGGCCCTTTTGTAGGATGCTTGTGTCAGATGGAGGGTCAGATATGGCGCCCAGTTTGTAGTCATCTGCAAACTTGTTCAGACACAGTCCTTCCTTGTTGGCCTGTACCTCCGAGAATTATATACCAAACAGGGGGGACCCAGGACCGAGCCTTGTGGGATGCCAGTTGTAGCTGGTTTGGACTCTGACATGGCTCCAGCATTTCTGACCATGTCAGTTCTGTCCTTGAGCCAGCTTGCAACCCATCTAGTGACATAGGGGTTTATATTTAAGCTGGTGAGCTTATTTATAATACCCACGTGGGGTATTGTATGGAAGGCTTTTGCAAGGTCCAGGTAAGCTGTGTGGACCGCCTTCCCCTCATCAGTGGCCTTGGTGACTGTTTCAAATTACTCAACCAGGTTTAAGGGGCAGGATCTGCCCTTAAGAAAGCCACACTGGGTAGGGTCCAGTGTCTGTAGGTCCCCAATATATTTATTTCTGAGGTCCATGATGATCCTTTCCATAGCTTTGCAGACCATGATAGTCAGGATTCTGGGGTGATAGTTTGCATGATCCATTCAGGCACCACCTTTGTGGAGAGGGACCACTGTTGCTGTACACTGCTGTTTGGGTACATATCCTGTGTTAAGACTGAGATTGAGCAGTGGTTTTATTTAGTGTTCAATTCTTCTTGGACTTCATGTTGGATGCAGCCCGGGACACCATCTGGTCCCATTGATGCTGTGTGTTTCGCTTTAGGGACACTGGCTGTTACCTGAGCATCTGCGATGTCAGGGGGCCAGCACTCTGCTGGGATAGATATTTGGCCTTTTGGTGGGGGGGGGGGAGTTTGCACTGAAAGCCTTGTGATTATCCTTAGTGTCCTGTACAATTTTTATCTAGTAGCTGGCCCTAGAGGATTTTATGTGTGGCCATAGTTATTTGTCATAATACTGATCAGTGATGCCTTCCCTTTTTGGGCTTTGCTCTATCATGTAGTAGCTTCCTCCTTCTCTTGCATGGTTTGTTAATGGCTGGGGTCCACCAGACTGGATGCCTGCCTTTGGAGGATTAGGTCTTGGTTTTATTTGGGATTGCATAGTCCATGCATTCCTGAAGGTGTTCATAGAATTCATTCATAAAGGGTTCTGAGGTCTGGGCCATATTTTCCACAGGCACAAGGGCTTTAATGGATTCCACCTCAGTTTGGAGGAGTGCATAATTTGCTTTACACATGTTTTTCATGGTGGTTTTCTGGCCAGGGACTGGGGTCAGGATGTGAATATCCAGTGAGATTACTGTATGGTCTGATCTTACCAGTGAGGGATACACTTCTCGTCTTGGCCATAGAGTCCCCATGTTGGTGATTACAAGTCCAGTATGTTTACCCCTCTTGTGGGAGTGGTGACAAGTTGTTCCATAGCATTTCGGTTTATGAAGTCTAGGAACCTTTGGCCTAGGGTGTTGGTGCTAGAATAATGCTGCCAGTCTATGTTTGGGTAGTTTCAGTCACCCAATATAATGTTGTTTGGAGAGACCTTCGTATTTTCATGTGTTCTCAAGTAGACCAAGTGGGATTCCTGGATTTAGGAGTGTGGTCTGTAGCAGGCTATGAACTGGGAGGCAGTTTTAGCCACTGTTACTTGCACGTGGATAGTCTGTGCTGCTTCATGCTGTGGCACCAACCTGGGGGTGTGGGTATCCTTGACAATTATTGATACTCACCCTCCTTTTGTAGTTTGTTCCATGTTTTGGGGCTGTAAAGCATGGTATGAGGTGTAACCTGGTAGTGCTAGGGTGCTCTTGGGAGCCTTGAACCAGGTTTCTGTTACTGCACAGATATCAACATTCTCCATGCTGAGGAGAGTTTGGACTGCATGCATCTTGCAGTTTAGACTTCTGGCATTGGGTAGCATTACTTCTAGTTTCGTATCCCTTGTGATACCTATGGAGGTGGGTTTGTGTTTTGCGCCTTACCTATTCAAGGCATTATGGGGGTGACAACAGCCTCTGCCAGTATCCAAAAGGCCAGGGGTGATAGGTGCAAGCCATCCATAGTGGAGCATCATGTCTTGCTCAGCATGTCATCCCAGGCTGACAGGCATTGGATCCCCTTTGACTAACAACAATACTTACGCCAATTGTTGTAATTGATCATCTTGTATTCATATTGTGGCATCATGCTTGGTGAGGGTAGGATGTTACTCATGGGTCATCAAGTTTGCATATACTACATGGTGTTACATTGCTTAACACATGGCAATCATGCCTCAGGTGGTGCTGCAGGGCTGCCTATGTTGGATGCACATACTACACTCCCTGTACATGTTTGAAAGTAGGTTGTGTCACCTTAGGCATCCCTTTTACTATATGTGCGAGTCAGGGAGAGGTATAATTTCCAGGGTTCCTACTGAGCCAGTGTATGTGCTATGCGTTGCCTCTTTGCCAAGGCCAAGGCATACTGGGCACGCCTCCTTCTGCCTACTGGGGCAGGCTCAGGTTGTTCCTCCTCCGAGTCACGCTCTGCCTGTGATGGCCTTGACAATGGTGGGGGGCTGTTTGGGCCGGGCCTATGCTGGTCCTGCTGCAGCTGTTTTTGCAGAATCATATTATGTAGCATAGCACATACCATGACAATTTGGGTACATGTAGTTGGTGAGTACTGCAAGGCTCCACCAGATGTGTCCAGGCACCAGAACCATGACTTGAGCAGCCCAAACACACGCTCTATTACATTACGTTTTGTGCGTGTACCTCATTATGGCATTCCTGTTCAGGTGTGTGTGCATTTCTGATGGGTGTGATCAGCCACGGCTCCAGTGCATAGCCAGCATCTCCCAATAGGTGACCATGTGGGATGTCCCCATTGGCAAATGTCTGGTACAGCTGCGTCAGATGCCAGATATGGGAATCATGGTAGCTTCCAGGGCAGCCAGCACACACATTCATTATTATGCCCCGGGAATCACACACAACCTGGCAGTTGATGGAGGGGAAGCCCTTGCGGTTAATGTAGGCCCTATCCCGCTCACCGGCTGGTGCTTTGATGCATATATGCATGCAGTCTATTGCACCCACTACCTCAGGGTATTCCGCTATTTGCTGGAAGAGATGCATATTGCTGGCCAATACCTCACGGGAATTGGGGAAATATACATGATCACCGACATGTGCTGACATGGCATCCAGGAACTGGTGCAGTACCCTGGATGCTGATGCCTGTGATATCCCCATCATATCACCAGTTGGTCTCTGGAAGGTACCTGTTGCTAGTATTCTTAGGCCAACACATACCTTGGTTTCCACTGGGATGGGTTCCCCTCTGTTGGTTCTGTGTGTGAGGCGTGGCCTGCACAGCTCAACAATTTGCTGCAGGAGGTCTCTGTCCACTCTATAGCGCTCCACTATCTCCAGCTCATGTAACCCCTGGTAGGTGACCCTGGGCCTGTACACTCTTCTCCGTCTCCTCACTGTGGGTTGTCTGGCAGCATTTGCATTGTTACCACCCTCAGCATGTTGCATATGTCACCTTATAACAGCTATGGCAGCCCCTGAGTGAAGCTTTTTCAGTTTTCACTTTTAGTAGCTTACTCCAGTGTTGCAGTGTCTCTTGAGAGACACATACTGCACTGTTGTTTGCAGAGTTTTCAGTGCTGGGCTGGGCTACTGTTCTGCCTGTGTAATTGCCTGATTCTGATTGTTTTCACCTGCTAGCTCTGCTAGTATTCCCTGGTAGCTTCCTACAATTTGTTGTGCTTCCTTTTTCCTGTCTGTTTCCTCGGGGGGAGCGGCGCGCATACAGGGGCACACACGTGCACAGCAGCTAACACACGTGCGCACACATGCTTAGATGGACTACAACTTGCTTATTCAGGTTAAAACGCGCGCACACTAGTGCAAACGCGCTTACAAGTCTTTAAACAGGCTTCTACATGCTTACTCCGGAGTAAACGCGTGCACTCCATCTTACTCGGGCTTCCCAGCGTGCACACACGCGCATGCATGCTCGTCAAGAAACCTTGGTGCTATCCACAGTGTACACCTTCCATTTCTTGGCTTTCCCATGTCTACCTATTGACACACCTCTTTCCATGATGTCTAACTGACAGCTTTCACATCCCACTCTGCTCCAATGAGCTTCATTTATTTCATACATACCCCCTGTGATGTCACCTATCTCCTACTCTGTTACTACCCCTTATCCTACTCCTACACTCCAGGGAATATGCTCATATGCTGTGTAAAAGTGCGATTCACTATCCTAATACTCATTTACATAGGATTGCCTACTAATGCTTAGTTACATGTCTTACACTGAGCTTCCCCCCTGAGCAACCCCTACTCGGTGGCCATGTTGTTTTCAGCCTGCTATTCCCTTACACTGTAAATTGATGGTTTGCATAAAACCCATGTTTATGGGTTTTAAATATTTTTCTGTTTTTTTTTTTTTTTTTTAGCGCGGTGCTGTGCTACGTTTAAACATTGGTGATCACCGAAAAAAAAAAAAACATTTTTATTTTAATTTTGCATGGAGGTATGTTGCCAGTGGCCACATATTTGGCCATTGGCATGCTTCCTGGAACATATGCAACCTTTATTTGGGGCTGACAAGGCTCCATTGTGCTATTTGCAGAACGGTACTCAGTTGTCAACTGAGTACATTTCTGCAGATAACACGGCTCTTTCACAGACAGGTTTGTGCTTCCTGGATCGCAAAATTACCTCATTTGCATGCCTTTCGGCTGCAAGTGAGATAATTTGCATATCCAAGCCCAGTCTGTGTAAGAGCCATTTTAGGAGCTCTCTTACACGCCCCTGCAGGCTGTTCGTGGATTGCTCATCGGACATGATGGCTGCATGGAGTCTTACACTACTCTTAGACTCCGTGCAAGCCTTCGTGAATCCGGCCCATTATGTGTACATTCTTTATGGTGATCACGATACAGTGGGGTTAGGAAATTAACTTTTTCCCACTGTAGTGCGATCTCGGAGTTGGTATATTTAATTTAGGGGAGTGGGGGGGTAGGGGTGGGGGTGAGTGCCTGACATGGGGGTAGGGGGGCTTGCCCCCCTGCAGAAACGTAGTAAAAAGTGTGTTTGTTAGTTTGGTGTTGGTATAGGTGGAGGGAATGTTATTTACATATGCTTTGTAGTTTTCGATATTGTGATGCAAAGTTTCAGTGTTATGAGTTTTCAATGCTATCAGTTTTCGATGTTTGAGCTTTTGATGTTATGGTCTCAGTGTTTTGAAATTCGATGGGGAACCATATATATATATATATATATATATATATATATATATATATATATATATATAATCTGCTGCGGTGGTACAGCGGTTAGCATTGTCGCCTCACAACAAGAGGTTCTCCCATTCAATTCCCAGCTGGAGCGTCGAGTGACATCTAAAGACATGTAGGTAGGAGCATGCATGAATGGGTGTGCCTTCTTTGAAGGTTGGGCGTTGGGCTGGCAACTCGGCACCGTAAAAATTCACTACCATTCATTAGCGGACCAGAGTTCCGCTGTGGCAACCTCTAACTGGGAAAAGCCAAAAGACTGGAGATTATATATATATATATATATATATATATATATATATATATATATAAAATTTATTTATTTATTAAATAAATGTTTATTGTGGCCTGTCTGCATTGTGAGCACTTCCATAGGTTCATAGATAAGTATGAGGTTAGCTGCCCTTGTAGGCCATTTTAACCCTAGCCATCTAGCAAGAAATAACATATCCCATTTGATTACAGATTGGGCTTACTGATCCCATAGTCACTAATTATATATTACCCCTAAGTAGAATAGCTGGGATCATACCATAGATAATTTGAGGGCACCCATGCATGGAATAAAGTATTTAGGAGCTGCCTCTGTCCATTAGTAGCACAGGGGTAGTCCTGGGGTTAATGTTTTGTTTCCCATCCATAGCTCTAAGTTGTGCTTCCTGGCTACATCTTTAAACAAAAGAATCTAGTTACTGAGCATCTCTACATCAAACCTCTGTCTTCTAATAGTTAACTTTTCTGTTGTTTTATCCGTAAGAAAATTATTTTTGTTCATTTGCTGAATCAGTTTTTTTTAAACTAGCCAAGTAGGCTCCAGCAGTAAATATATAGCTATAGTGGGAATGCAGCTTGTGGTTTAAAGGCTAGGCTGTCTACTTTAGCTGGTTTGCTACAGATCAACTTACTGAGTGGATTGCTCTTTGTTCCTTAATTCTATATATCAGTGTGTATTTTATCTATTTTTGGCTATTGTGGCCTGTCTGCATTGAAAGCACTTCCTGGTTACACATTTAAACAAAAGAATCTAGCTACTGAGCATCACTACACTAGAGAAATAAATCGATGTCCTGTAACAGTTAACTTTTCTGTTGAATTTCTACTCCAGATAAGTAAATTTCTTGATGTATTTTCCTCAGCCCTTCCTCGCTTTTTTTTCTTATGGTGGTTTTAAAAAGCCAGTGTCTCCATTTCCGCCCCTTATGATAGTCTGACTGCCAAAGCAGCCCCCCATTCACTACCATTCTTAGTTGTATAAGCTATTTAAATACTTCTTCCCTCCCACTGTTTTCTATTGATCCAAATACTTTGTGCCTACCCATCCAACCAGTATTGCTCTTGAGAAACCTCTCTTATTATAAATTATCTATGGTAACTCCTCCTAGTCTCACCTCAGCTTCCTTACTGCTGGGAACTAGCAGATCAAACTGGGAAGTTTCTTCCCTTAGACTGCTAAAGTTCAAGTTAACACTCTTCTTATCTTCCTGCCTTCTGCGTATGTAGTGCATTGCTTAGAAGGTTTACCCCTCCTCCATATCTGTAATAAAATCTGCACTTCCTAGGGTTCTGCTACATAGATATTTTTTAGATTCACTTCAGTACAATTCATTTAGTACCCCCCTTCTCTAGTTTACATATATTTATTGTAATGTGAGACAAGAATTGCTTCTCTTTAAGCTCTAGTGACATTTCTGGTCCTTTGGTAGCTTGTAGACTCTAGAACTACTTTATAATTACTTGCAGTTAATCGTTTGATTCGTTTCTGGTACCTTTTCACTTTTGGCCAACTATTCTAGTAGCAGTAAAAAAGTAGCCTGATCTGTCTGAGTTGGGAAACATACAGGGAAGCTTACAGTGAGATTATTTCATTGCCTTAGGGCTTTTTAGTTAGTTTAATCACTTTTCTTTGAGTCTATAAATTCTGCTGCTCACCTCGCAGCGGTGTTTAACAATGCCTTGTACAGACGCAGGCACTTAGAAGCTAAATTTTCCCTTTAAAACATGCTGGAAAAATTACCCAGTACTCAGTGGTGTAAAGAGCAATTTGTTTGCACACTGAGGGGCACTTATTTATTTTTCTATTTATATTTATTTACTGGAATAGTGCACTGGTCAGAATGGACCAATTTCAGGCTCAGCTTGTGTGAAGTAAGAAAACATTTTGCAAAGAAAAAATACAGAAATGTAAGCAATTACAGAATAATTCAGACTAATTACATAGAAAAGACTTTGTATATACATTCCAGTGAACAAGCACAGTGGAATGTACAATCAAGTGGAGGGTAATGTACAATATATATATTAGTTCCTAAAGTGGGTCAATCTTCAGTGAATCTTGAGAGAGGAGTAGAGACCTGGAAAGGAGATGAGGTAGGTGATATATCCTGTGTTAAGCAGGAGCATTTGGCTTGGGTAAAGTACTTTTTGAGTTGCATTTTGAACTTAGAATAAGTGTTGATTTCCTTAATGTTGATGGGGTGAATTTTGCCAAAGAGTAGGAGCCTGAGAGGAGAAGGCATGTGTAGTGCTGTGGAGCTTGGTTCAAAGGGAGTTGGTGCAGCTTGTGAGCAGTGTCTCAAGTTGTATGAGGAGGGATGTTTTCATGAAGTCTAGCTGCAAGGGGAGTAAATATATGAGCATTCAGTCACACATAGCCTAGCTGTAGGTTTAACCCTCATGATCTTAGTTAGACTGCTGTAAACCCCTGCTGTATCACACCTTTGTAGGTCACCTAAAAAAAAAAACTGACACCATATATGGGCGTTTTCATAATTTCTCTGCATCTAGCTTGGTAGATATAGACATCCTCATGCAATGTAGGAATTGTCTGATGTTCACTGACAACCAACTAATCTTTAGATAAATGGATGCAGTATGTGAGAGATACAATTACACAATGTCAATGCAGGCAAAACTCACAAAAGCACACAAAATAACAATTAGGCTGTTAGTAACATTAGCTTTCCACCCACGACATATAGTACTGCCCCAACACATAGACCAACAGATGCTGAGACACTAGTACTCAAACTTCTTAAACCCCAAAGACCTCCTAGGCATACATTCTACAAAAAGATTCCTTACCACAAACCAAAAGCACACTACCAAAACAACACCCAACACAACTCATACAACCTCACCCTTTTGGGCCACAACTACAAAGCCCATAAGACAAGAGCCAACACACTACCCAATAGTTTAGTCATAGGATACTGCATTGTGAAAAAAAGTATTATACAGAACAAATGTTTTTATGTATGAAAATATTATGGGCAGGATTCACGAAGCCTCTGTGTAAGAGTTACAAGGCTTACACGGAGGCTGCAGTTAAACTGTATGATGTCAGCATTCCATGCATATTCATGAGGGCATGCTGACTCACACCCAAGGCTAACACGGTCCGTGTAAGAAAGTAGGGGGCGTGTCCATAGAGCGAGCCCTGCAAACGGACACGCCCCCAGAAGAGTAACAGTCCCGCGTAAATGTCAATAAACACAACACAACACATGCCCCCACAGACTATAAACATAAAATGGAAAAATTAACATGTTATATTTTTTTTTATAAGTTTTAAAGATGTTTGCCCGTGAGTGCGCTCGTTTGCGCGGGTGTGCTCGTCGCTTAGCCACAGTTAGCAGTCAGTGGAAAAGCATATAAGATCTAAATATGCAAAGTAAGCCAAGAAGCAATAGGGTAGTGGTAGAGATGTCAGCTGAAGAGGAGGCAGTCATGGTTCGAGCCCCCACAACATCAATTTTTATTTTTAGTGAAATAAGCACGAAACAATTCCCTGACATATATGTACATGTATAAAATTATTTTTATGTAAAATGTAATGAAATGGGCCATGTATTATGAAGAAATGTGTGATAATAAAAAAAAAAAACAAATGTCAGAAGTGCCTATAGCTGAGCTACACTCTAACAAGCTGAGTATATCTGCCCATAGGTGAGCAGTGGTTTAACAGGTGTAAAATGAGTGCCCATAGGTGAGCAGTGGTTTAACAGGTGTAAAATGAGTGCCCATAGGTGAGCAGTGGTTTAACAGGTGTAAAATGAGTGCCCGGGGTTGAGCAGAGTTCTAACACCCTGAAACTGTGTGCCCGTAGCTGAGCTGAGCATAATATGCGTGCTGACAGCCAAACGACGCATAAACTAGCGTGACCCATTTGCGCAGAGCTGCGCATCGCACCAACAAGCTAATCGACAGGCAACATTGAGCAAGCTGTATCAAAACTGCCTTTACACAGACACACCTTCTAGCTTGTGTAGACAGTCATAAAATATAAAAAGCAATGGCCAGGCTCGAACTCAGGATACCATGCACCATTGTCAAAGTACTGAACCACTAAGCCATGATAGCTGCTCTTAGAAATGCAGTAATAACATATATATAGGAATGAATAGAAAGAGAAGCATGACAAAGCAGGTTTTGTGAAGCTGATACATTTCCAAAATGGCCAATCACAGATAAGTGCAGGAAAAATGGCATATATAAGCCCCATAGGCGGGAATACACAGCATAACTGATTGTGGAACCGATTTGCAGTCAGGATGGCAGGTGTAGGAGAGGGTAGTTGCTTCCGAGCACAGCGGTGGGGCATTGAGGAGTCCAAATATATGGTTTGGCTCCTCGTCCATGATCATGAGGCCCAACTCATGCATGGCCAGGTCCTGTGGGGAGCATACAAGGCTGAGGCGTGGGACCGGTTGGCACATGATCCCACCATTGCCACAGGAATACCAAGGACTGGTGAACAGATCCGTCACCACCATGCGGACCTGAAGTGATGGAAGCAGGACCAACTGAACCGTTGGATCCAGGAGGCCCGGCAAATGCCCAACGCCCCACTACTGAGTAAGTTACAAGTAATTATTTATGTAGAAAGTTAACCTAGCTGATATTATGGAGATGTGTATTCCAATATTACTTCATTTATATTGCAGCTGCAGGTGTCCATTCTGTGAATCGTCGAGCCTATGCCGATAGGCTTGTGCGGTTGCGCCACCAGGCAGGTTAGTAATTCTCTCCCTGTAACTGTTAAAAAATATAAGTATGACAGCTTGCAAAAGAGTGCAGTGTAGTCACCTATTAATATAAAGTGCAAGTAAACAGTGTAAGAGAGATTCTGCTAGTACTGTGTGATTACTTAAGTGTGATGCAGCCTGTAATCCAAAAATAAAAATGAAACAAGTCTGAAATAAAGATGTTCCACCTGTAATATAATAGTACATAACCTGCAGCAGGCTGAAAATTACAGCTGCACAAGCTGAGTAAAACACACGTGTGAAATATATCCCCGTTTAAATTCTGAAACATGACACAAGTGAGACTGTTGAAAAGGATTATTATAACCAAGTAAAACATGTCAATAAAGCCTAAAATTAAGTACCATCCTGAATTGTAAAAATAAAACAAGTGAGAGTGTGAGAAAGAGGTATGAATCCACCAATAAAGTTGTAATAACTCCTGAATAAAGTATACTGCAGTCAGTACAGAATGAAATGAATGTGACAGGCACAACCAAACAGCGAAATGTGTGGAATAAAGTACTGAAGTTGGAATGTGTGTCCCACAATTTGGATATGTTGCTCTCAGTTTGCAATATGCAGATAGTATGGTTGTATGAAATACCAAACATCCACAGTTGTCTAGAGCCATATAAAGCAAATGTAGCAGGATGCTGTAGCTGAACAGAGCCAGATATGAATGTGTATGAATAAAAATGAAATGTATATTGATGTAGCAGTAACATTCCTATCACCAACATGCATAAGTTTACACATAGGAAACTGTAGTCAGACCTGTAGTGTGTATATATCTGCAGCTAGTAGAAATGTACAGCATATGTATAGGTATTTGAAGTTGTTAATGAAATATTTCTTCACCCTACCCTATAACCACAAATAATCCATTCCACGTGAAATGGGTATGTGTATTCACAATTAACTCCCCTGGACAATTGTCCTGTTGGTTCATACATATTTGCATGTACGTTGATGCATGCGCCCTGTTCATACATCCAAACCTGATGGCCTGTTGCCATCAATCAACCCTGCATGTTGTTGGATTGTGTATTGTTGTTCAGATTATGCATGTGTTATGCTTGCTGTTCAATGGCTTGAATTTATGGGTGTTTGGTTAATGGGAATACTAATGCATGCTGTTACAACTAATTGTGAATGGTATTGCATGTTACTAACCCAAACTGTCATTAAATAATGCAAAACATAGGACGACAGGGAAGGCGGGTTCCAGCGGACCCACCTCTCCCACCTCAGCTGGCAAGTGCACCTGGCAGTAGTGCCCAGGCCGGACCCTCCTCTGGTGGCCCTGTGCCACCTGCAGGTGGAAGCACTGCAGGGGATGGGGCTCGTCCCCCCTCTGCAAGCGTGGCCGGAGGAGAACATCCACTCACCCTCTGTAGTGTCCGGACTGTGGTGCGTAGGGAGATCAGGCATGCTGTGCTTGGGCCCCTACGCCAGCTTGAGGCACGGGTGGCACAACTCACGAGTGTGCCTGCTGCCCATCCTACACAGCCCCCAGCACAGCCCCGTCCTGGCCAGTGAAGGCACAGTGGCAACTGCCCATGGGTGGGAATCTCAGTTCCACTGTTGCCATCAGTGGGCTCGTGGGCTCATGGGCTCGAGATATCCAAACATCCGTCCCTGTCAATTGTGTAATCCCCCCACGTGTCATACACCATCCCTGTATGCGTCTTGTTTGTCTTGTCTGTTAACCTCCCCTACCTACCTCCCCAGCTATACCGACTTCCTGTACCTGACATACCACTCTCACCTGAAAAAAAAAAGGGCACTCTGTACCCACAAAAAAATTACTCCCCATACATAGCTGCCCATTTTGCACACATGTCTGCTGGACATGTAAACTGGCAATTACAATTGGCTGTACAACAAATATTGTTGTCCTCACACCTCTCTCAGGGGTTGAAGGTTTCAAATTTCACACCAAATTACAAACATATGCACAGCTGTTGCTGACGAAGAAATGGGCAGCTATGGGCCTTTCCTACATCCCTCCTGCAAAACCCGAGCTTGTTTTCCTACTGTCCTACCCTCTTTGTGCCCCCTTTTTCACCACTTTCCTATCTCCCAATTTTCTTTTCTTTAAAAGAAATTAGTGCAGGTGTGCGCGAGAGTAAGCACTTTTAAGCAGTAGTAAGCGGGAGTGCGCTTCTGTGCGCTTAGCTAAGCATGTGTGCATGAAGCTAAGCGGCAGTGTGCATGCGTGTCCTCCATGCAAACCAGCGCTAACCCGCTTACAACTGCTTAAAAGTGCCTTAGTCACTCTGAATGACAAGGCCTGTAGTTTTCTCAGCAGCAAAATAAAATACCTCCATCAGTCTCAAACCCAGAACCTTGGAAACACTAGTCTGCATGACTTACCACTAAGCCATGACTGCTATACAAGAATATTGTGCTGAAAGAAATATATCATAAAATAGTAGGAATTAATATGTAAAGGGAATATAGCAAGTCTAGTACACAAAGCATGTCATGTATATTTACTGTCAAATCTAGTGGATTCATAAAATAGTACTGTGTGATGAGAAACAGCCATGCTAGTTGTTAGCTAGTAGGTAATAATGTCACAGTAGCATCTGGCAAGCCACACACATACTCAGAGCAGGATAAACACTGCCATAGTTGAATACTTAAGAGCCCAGACATAGCAACTGTGACTGAGTTACAGGGATGTCCCTGATGTGAAAACAAATGTCAACTGTGCCCCATTGACACCCTGTGAAATGTACTAACAGTAGGCAGAAAGGTGTAACTACACATGCAATGGTAACTATGAATTACTGAAAGTATGCACCACTTGCATGTCACAAATGATGTAGTAATACATATGCTCGAAATAACCCACAGTCACAACTGCAGAATATCAGAATATTTCATTGGAGTATCCCACTGATATGTACCATTCCATGAGGCTGATAAAAGATGCACCTGAGAGTATCTGAGGCCTGCTCAGCAGCATGATCAAATACCCTTGTAAGTGTCAAGGCACACACCATGGCCAGACCACACTGCATGCTGTAACACCCTACCACAACAAACACATAGGGAATTGCTGCCCAAACAGATATAGCAAGCATTACAAGCTGTGAATGTAAATGGAAAATAGGAAAGCCATAGCAACACATTACAGGAAAGACACCTAGCAGGCATACAAGGAGTGAATGTAAAGGGCAAATATTGAAGCCATAGCAACAGATTGCAAGAGCCACTGCTATATACCAGTTACACCACAATCCCCACAGGAAAGCACACACACCCATATACACAGTATTTCTAGTCGTAGGTGTAAGTTTACATACACATGGAGAAGAGGACACTGGAGGAAGGAATACTCAGCTTACAGAACAACATGCATTGCAGTGTCTACAACACAGCCTGAAATATGAGAGACATACCAACCCTTACACTCACAGAACAGTGTCCACAGCAAACCAGCATGGTCCCCACCCTGATAATCTGAAAGGGCTATGCCTACCTAACAGACCTTTTTATAGCACTGTCCTGAAATCACTGTGAGAACTGCAATTACTACACAACAGGCTGCATGCAATTAGTAAATGCTGGCTAACAATTGGTGCAGAGGCCATCACATGGACATGTACAGATACCTACAAAAGCATCCTGTACTCCCAGTCCACACATGCAATACTTTCATTGCACCCTCTGGAGGTAGAGAGAGAGAGAGAGAGAGAGAGAGAAAGAGAAAGAGAAAGAAAGAAATAAAATAATTAAAAAAAACAGTAACAACAAAACAAAGAGGTTGACAGGAGGCCAAGTAACTGCAAGCCTACGCAAACAGCTGCAACAAACACAGGTAATATAAAGTACTAGTATAATAGTCTACATACTGTGAACCCTCCAGATGTGTTATTGGTCTGTATCTATGTATATGAAGATGTGCATAGGGCCGGGGACATACTGCAACTGTCACTGAAGGCTCTACATACATATGTATGTGAAGGTAGCTATGTGCACATAGCAATGTAGGTTGTAGTGCAATGTACAAGTAGGTTGTACAGTAATGGATGTTCATCAGTACGTTACTGTGTGTATACATATGTGGAACTAAAAAGGAGTATATATATATATATATATATATATATATATATATATATATATATATATATATATATATATATATATATATCATGTGTATACGTATGTATATCGAGATATGTATGTATATATATATATATATATATATATATATAATATGCATATGTGCATACATAGATAGAGAGGGATGTAGAAATACATAGACATATATAGTTTCACAGTGTCATAGTTTAGTACTAGGCTATCTGCAGACAGTGTACAGAATAGATTTAGAAGATTACGCCTCTGCATAGTAGTGACACAGTGAAGACCCCCTTACATAATAGCATTTGTTTACTGTGCCTCTGTCTAGTAGTGACACAGAGATGACCCCTGGTGTAAACCTATGATCTCCCATCCACTCGTCAAGAATTCACATGAAGAGAGTCAGTGAGGGTCTCAGCCTAACATGAAATGGGATCCTGTTCCACAGTATGGGAAGCCTCTGAGTTATGGATTTGTCCCTATAACATGTCCTATTCATATTTGTGCTGAGGTTTAAATCTGTAGCTCTTGTGGTTCTGATGGATTTGGATTTTACGAGGTGGAACATGTCCATCAATTCCTGATTGGACATGGCCTTTTACGTCAGGCTCAGATCACCTCTAAGTAGGCGGTATGCTATGGAATAGAGCTGTAGTTTCTTTAGTCTGGCAGCATATGACATTTGTTGGAGACCCTTGATCCTCCTGGTGAGGTACTTATGGGGCACCCCTAGCTGTTGCAAGTGCCAGGTGAGGTACATACCAAATGGGGCATAGTACACAGTCATGGGCCTGATAAGGGAGGAGTATAGGGGTACAATGACCTCCTTTGATCTGGATGTGAATCCCTTCATGATAAGGTGGGCAAGGTAGGAAGTCTATCCAACCGCTTTGGCAACGTGGGTGTCAAATGAGAGGTCAGTATCGATTTGTGTCCCCAGGTCTCTGATTACTTTGTCTGTACTCAGTGGGTTACTGTCTATGTGATAATATGTGGGTACCTTGTCTTTCCCAAAGGGTATGACTATACAGTATTTGGCATGCAGTTTAAGGCCATGACTCTGGCACTAGTTGTCGGTTTCAGTGAGGCCTTTCTGTAGGATGTATGTGTCAGCTGGTGTATCGACTATGGCGCCTAGTATGCAGTCATCTTTGAACATTGTCAGCCACTACCCTCCCATGTTTGCTTCCACATCTGAGAAATAAATGCCGAACATGAGGGGTCCCAGGACAGAGCCCTGTGGGACACCACTTGTGACTGGCTCTGAGTCTGACATGGCACCTGTGATTTTGACTTTAGGGTTTCTATCAGTTAGCCGGTTTGCAACCCATCTTGTGACATATGGATTTACATTTAAGCTGTTGAGCATGTCTATGATGCCAGAGTGGGGTATTGTGTCGAAAGCTTTAGCCAAGTCCAGGTAGGCTGTATGGACTGCTGTGCCCTCGTCAATGGCTCTAGTGACTGTTTTGAAAAGGCCAACCAGGTTCAAAAGGCAGGATCTGCCCTTTACAAAGCTGAACTGGGTGGGATCAAGTGTCTGTAAGTCCCCAATGTCTCTGTGTATGAGTTCCATAATGATTCTTTCCATAGCGTTGCAGACCAGGCTGGTTAAGCTTATGGGGCGGTAGTTACCAGGGTCTGTAGAGGTGCCTCCTTTGTGGAGTGGGACTACTGTTGCTGCATGCCAGTGTCCAGGTACATATGCTGTAGTAAGGCTATGGTTACATAGCATTTTATGTGCGGGTTTAGCTCCTCTTGGAGTTCACGTAGCACGCAACCTGCGATACCGTCGGGTCCCATTGATGCTGTGTTTATAGCTTTGCTGAGGGCAGTTCTCAGCTGGACATCTGAGATGACAGGGAGGTTACAGTCAGCTGGGATAAGTAATTCCTCATTTGGGGGTGAGGGAGGGGAGAAATCTGCACTGAAACTGTCTGCCAGAATGTTGGCAATATCTGTGTGTTCAGTGTAGTTTTTGTCACTGTGAACTAACTCTGAACATATCTGAGGGTTTCCACCCAGGTGTCTAACATAGCAGAAGAAGGCCTTGTGGTTATCTGTAGTGTCCATAGTGGTTTTCCTCTCAATGTTGGCCTTGCATGTTTGTATGAGAGAATGTAGCTTTCTACTAGTGCTGATCAGAGATGCCTTATCTTTATGGAATTCTGATCTGTCGTGCAGTAGCTACCTTCTTTTGTTATACAATTTGTTCATGGCTGGGGTCCACCAGACAGGACGCCTGCCCTTGGTGGAGAGGGTCTTGGTTTTATTTGGGATTGCATGATCCATGCATTCTTGGAGATGTCCGTAGAAAGCATTTGTGAAGGGGTCTGCATTGTGGGATGTGGTTTCCACTGGCCCAGTGGGCTTAAAGGATACCAACTCAGTTTTAAGAAGTGAATAGCACGATTCCAACTAAGAAACCAAAAAGTCCAGAAAGGTCGTCGGCAGGACGTCACCAAAATTTTTTAAGTTAAGTTTTAAGAAGTGTAAAGTCGTCATTTGAGAGGTTTCTCACTGTAGTCTTTTGTGTTGTGGGTGAGGTGGGATATGTATATCCAGGGTGATTAGTTTGTGGTCAGATGTGACTAGTGAGGGGTATACTTCTGGTGTGTAGCACATTGTCCCCATGTTTGTGATGATCAGGTCTAGTATATTATCTCCCCTTGTGGGAGAGGTGACTAGCTGTTCCATTGCATTTGACTTAGTGAATTCCGGGAACCTTTGGCCTAGGGTGTTTGGGCTAGAATAATGCACCCAGTGTATGTTAGGGTAGTTGAAGTCTCCCAATATGATGGTGTGTGGTGGGACATTCATATCCTCCAATGTCTTCAGGAAGGCTGACTGTGGTTCCTGAGATTGGGAGGGTGGTCTGTAACATGCTACCAGTTGTATAGCAGGTTTGCCTATGGTTATTTGCACCTGGATGGTCTCTGATGCTTCATGTGTTGCCACTAACCTGGAGGTGTGGGTGTCCTTCATGAATATGGACACTCACCCTCCCTTTTTGTTTTGGCCCGAGTTTTGGGGCCAAAAAGCATGATACGAGGTATAGCCTGGAACTGCTGGTGTGCTCTCAGGAGCCTTGAACCAAGTTTCACTTACTGCACAGATATTGAGATTGATAGAATATGTACGTACAGATATATGTAATACACACATACATATATAGATATATGTAGATACATATACAAATACAGACAGATCTGACTGACAACAGATATGTCTGTATATGACTATCTCTCTCTCTCTGTCCCACCCCTCACTCTCTCTCTCCCCCTCTCTCCCCACATCTATATGTATATATCTATATCTATATATATATATATATATATATATATATATATATATACATATAAATATATATATACATATGTAACATGATATAACTCCTCAGTCTCTAATGCACATACCAACTTAAAACCCAAGAGTTTATATAATCCTACTTTAAATAATTCTATTTTTTCCTTTTTAAAAGTATGTGAAATGGACCTAAGACACTTATGCAACTCCACCAACACTTTCAAATGGCATAATTTGACTCTTTCGGAAAGGTTAACTTTATCAGAACTGGCCAAGGATAAATCGTTACGTATCATGCGTGCTGACAAAGGAAGTGGATTAGTCCTTATGGAACAAGACTCTTATCTCCTAAAAATGGAATCTACTTTGTTGGACAATGACTACTTCCAATGTGTTGACATTAAAACAGTACACAAACATTTTGCCTCAGTTGATAAAACTTTAAAGAATTTACATTTCAGCAACGCCATTTCATTTGATGAGTATATGTTTATGTCTGTTCCATCTCCCAACCTAGGCAAGCTATTTGGTATTCCCAAGATACATAAAAACACCATAGACCCACCATTTCGTCATATCATCTCTAATAAAAAAACCAAAACAGAGAAGATAGCACAATACTTGGACTCTATTCTCAACCCTTTGGTCCAAGCTACATCTAATTACCTGAAAGACTCGTGGGCTTTCCTTAATGATTTGTTTGAACATAAAACTGGTTTGTCCGATTGTATTTTTGTTTGCTTAGATGTTGAAGGTTTATACACTAACATTCCTCATTCTAAAGGTTTACAGCTGTTTGATTTATTTTTAAACAAGTACACTAACTTTTCTACTGTTAAAATCAATACTTTGCATACTTTAATTGAACTAGTACTCAATAATAACTTCTTTTTTTTCAATGAAAAAATATACAAACAGATTAAAGGGGTTGCCATGGGCTCTATAGTCGCTCCTTCTTTTGCTAACATTGTGTTGAGTGCATGGGAACTTGAAAACCTTCATCATTTGACCAATTTTCATTCTGTTCACCTCTACAGAAGATTTATTGACGATATTTTTTTAGCATGGCACAATGATCAAACTACCTTAGACACCTTTATTACTGATATGCAAGACAGCTTGGGCTTTTTGAAACTTGTTCTATCCTGTTCTGGTAAACGTATTACTTTCTTAGACACTACCATTTATGTATCTTCAGGGACAGTCTGTTCCACTCTACATAGAAAAGACACATACAAGATAAATTTCTTGGATTACACCAGTTCACATCCCCATTTTATGAAAAAGAACTTAGTTCGAGGTCAATTTATCCGCCTTTCCAGACTGGTTAGCCAGGATGATGAATTTTATTCTCAATCTATTTTGTTGAAACACATGTTCATTTCTAGAAATTACCCATCTAGTTTAGTTCACTCTATTTTTGAGGATGTTGCTTCTAAAAGATATATTTCACATTTGCCTATCCTACATTTTGGCTTCAAACCTAAGCCTCATGGTAACACTGCTGATAAATCTAACATGACACTTAGCTTCCCCCTGCCCATTTCCAGGGATATGTTTGCTATCCGAGATATCATCTCTAAAAACTGGTATTTGTTAAAGGAGTCTCATCAGTTGTTGTCCGCCCTGGGCACTTCCCCCCTATTTTCCTACAAAAGAACTAAAACCTTACGTATGACTTTGGAAAACAGGGATGCTCCTTATTACATGGTTCCTACACTCAACAACACCTCTTCAATTGGTATGCATACTTGCAATAGATGTGTCATTTGTCC